>NC_134832.1:153415490-153682039 GCF_004210375.1 Tachypleus tridentatus | reverse complement strand
AATAATGAACCTAAAATGAAACTGGTTATTTAAATAATGTGCCTAAAATTAAACTGGTTATTTAAATAATGTACCTAAAATGAAACTAGTAATTTAAAAAAAAATGTGCCTAAAATGAAACTGGTTATTTAAATAATGTACCTAAAATGAAACTGGTTATTTAAATAATGTACCTAAAATGAAACTCGTTATTTAAATAATGTGCCTAAAATGAAACTGGTTATTTAAATAATGTGCCTAAAATGAAACTGGTTATTTAAATAATGTACCTAAAATGAAACTGGTTATTTAAATAATGTACCTAAAATGAAACTGGTTATTTAAATAGTGTACCTAAAATGAAATTGGTTATTTAAATAATGTGCCTAAAATGAAACTGGTTATTTAAATAATGTACCTAAAATGAATCTGGTATTTAAATAATGTGCCTAAAATGAAACTGGTTATTTAAATAATGTGCCTAAAATGAATCTGGTTATTTAAATAATGTACCTAAAATGAATCTGGTTATTTAAATAATGTACCTAAAATGAAACTGGTTATTTAAATAATGTACCTAAAATGAAACTGGTTATTTAAATAATGTACCTAAAATGAAACTGGTTGGTTATTTAAATAATGTGCCTAAAATGAATCTGGTTATTTAAATAATGTGTCTAAAATGAAACTGGTTATTTAAATAATGTACCTAAATGAATCTGGTTATTTAAATAATGTACCTAAAATGAAACTGGTTATTTAAATAATGTGCCTAAAATGAAACTGGTTATTTAAATAATGTACCTAAAATGAAACTGGTTATTTAAATAATGTGCCTAAAATGAAACTGGTTATTTAAATAATGTACCTAAAATGAATATGGTTATTTAAATAATGTACCTAAAATGAATCTGGTTATTTAAATAATGTGCCTAAAATGAAACTGGTTATTTAAACAATGTACCTAAAATGAATCTGGTTATTTAAATAATGTTCCTAAAATGAAACTCGTTATTTAAATAATGTGCCTAAAGTGAAACTGGTTATTTAAATAATGTACCTAAAATGAAACTGGTTATTTAAATAATGTGCCTCAAATGAAACTGTTTTTTTAAATAATGTACCTAAAATGAATCTGGTTATTTAAATAATGTACCTAAAATGAAACTGGTTATTTAAATAATGTACCTAAAATGAAACTGGTTATTTAAATAATGTACCTAAAATGAAACTGGTTATTTAAATAATATACCTAAATAAACTGGTTATTTAAATAATGTACCTAAAATGAAACTGGTTATTTAAATAATGTACCTAAAATTAAACTGGTTATTTAAATAATGTACCTAAAATGAAACTAGTTATTTAAAAAATGTGCCTAAAATGAAACTGATTATTTAAATAATGTACCTAAAATGAAACTGGTTATTTAAATAATGTACCTAAAATGAAACTCGGTTATTTAAATAATGTGCCTAAAATGAAACTGGTTATTTAAATAATGTGCCTAAAATAAATCTGGTTATTTAAATAATGTACCTAAAATGAAACTGGTTATTTAAATAATGTACCTAAAATGAAACTGGTTATTTAAATAATGTACCTAAAATGAAACTGGTTATTTAAATAATGTGCCTAAAATGAAACTGGTTATTTAAATAATGTGCCTAAAATGAATCTGGTTATTTAAATAATGTGTCTAAAAATGAAACTGGTTATTTAAATAATGTACCTAAAATGAATCTGGTTATTTAAATAATGTACCTAAAATGAAACTGGTTATTTAAATAATGTGCCTAAAATGAAACTGGTTATTTAAATAATGTACCTAAAATGAAACTGGTTATTTAAATAATGTGCCTAAAATGAAACTGGTTATTTAAATAATGTACCTAAAATGAATCTGGTTATTTAAATAATGTGCCTAAAATGAATCTGGTTATTTAAATAATGTGCCTAAAATGAAACTGGTTATTTAAATAATGTACCTAAAATGAATCTGGTTATTTAAATAATGTACCTAAAATGAAACTCGTTATTTAAATAATGTCCTAAAATGAAACTGGTTATTTAAATAATGTACCTAAAATGAAACTGGTTATTTAAATAATGTGCCTAAAATGAAACTGGTTATTTAAATAATGTACCTAAAATGAATCTGGTTATTTAAATAATGTACCTAAAATGAAACTGGTTATTTAAATAATGTGCCTAAAATGAAACTGGTTATTTAAATAATGTACCTAAAATGAAACTGGTTATTTAAATAATATACCTAAAAAAACTGGTTATTTAAATAATGTACCTAAAATGAAACTGGTTATTTAAATAATGTACCTAAAATGAAACTGGTTATTTAAATAATATACCTAAAATAAACTGGTTATTTAAATAATGTACCTAAAATGAAACTGGTTATTTAAATAATGTACCTAAAATGAAACTGGTTATTTAAATAATGTACCTAAAATGAAACTGGTTATTTAAATAATGTACCTAAAATGAAACTGGTTATTTAAATAATGTACCTAAAATGAAACTGGTTATTTAAATAATGTACCCTAAAATGAAACTGGTTATTTAAATAATGTGCCTAAAATGAAACTGGTTATTTAAATAATGTGCCTAAAATGAAACTGGTTATTTAAATAATGTACCTAAAATGAAACTGGTTATTTAAATAATGTTGCCTAAAATGAAACTGGTTATTTAAATAATGTACCTAAAATGAAACTGGTTATTTAAATAATGTACCTAAAATGAATCTGGTTATTTAAATAATGTGCCTAAAATGAAACTGGTTATTTAAATAATGTACCTAAAATGAATCTGGTTATTTAAATAATGTACCTAAAATGAAACTGGTTATTTAAATAATGTGCCTAAAATGAAACTGGTTATTTAAATAATGTACCTAAAATGAAACTGGTTATTTAAATAATGTACCTAAAATGAAACTGGTTATTTAAATAATGTACCTAAAATGAATCTGGTTATTTAAATAATGTACCTAAATGAAACTGGTTATTTAAATAATGTGCCTAAAATGAAACTGGTTATTTAAATAATGTACCTAAAATGAAACTGGTTATTTAAATAATATACCTAAAAAAACTGGTTATTTAAATAATGTACCTAAAATGAAACTGGTTATTTAAATAATGTACCTAAAATTAAACTGGTTATTTAAATAATGTACCTAAAATGAAACTAGTTATTTAAAAAATGTGCCTAAAATGAAACTGATTATTTAAATAATGTACCTAAAATGAAACTGGTTATTTAAATAATGTACCTAAAATGAAACTCGTTATTTAAATAATGTGCCTAAAATGAAACTGGTTATTTAAATAATGTGCCTAAAAAAAATCTGGTTACTTAAATAATGTGCCTAAAATGAATCTGGTTATTTAAATAATGTACCTAAAATGAAACTGGTTATTTAAATAATGTGTCTAAAATGAAACTGGTTATTTAAATAATGTACCTAAAATGAATCTGGTTATTTAAATAATATACCTAAAATGAAACTGGTTATTTAAACAATGTGCCTAAAATGAAACTGGTTATTTAAATAATGTACCTAAAATGAAACTGGTTATTTAAATAATGTGCCAAAAATGAAACTGGTTATTTAAATAATGTACCTAAAATGAATCTGGTTATTTAAATAATGTGCCTAAAATGAATCTGGTTATTTAAATAATGTGCCTAAAATGAAACTGGTTATTTAAATAATGTACCTAAAATGAATCTGGTTATTTAAATAATGTACCTAAAATGAAACTGGTTATTTAAATAATGTGCCTAAAGTGAAACTGGTTATTTAAATAATGTACCTAAAATGAAACTGGTTATTTAAATAATGTGCCTCAAATGAAACTGGTATTTAAATAATGTACCTAAAATGAATCTGGTTATTTAAATAATGTACCTAAAATGAAACTGGTTATTTAAATAATGTGCCTAAAATGAAACTGGTTATTTAAATAATGTACCTAAAATGAAACTGGTTATTTAAATAATATACCTAAAATAAACAGGTTATTTAAATAATGTACCTAAAATGAAACTGGTTAATTAAATAATGTATTTAAAATTAAACTGGTTATTTAAATAATGTACCAAAAATAAAACTAGTTATTTAAAAAATGTGCCTAAAATGAAACTGATTATTTAAATAATGTACCTAAAATGAAACTGGTTATTTAAATAATGTACCTAAAATGAAACTGGTTATTTAAATAATGTGCCTAAAATGAAACTGGTTATTTAAATAATGTGCCTAAAATGAAATCTGGTTATTTAAATAATGTACCTAAAATGAAACTGGTTATTTAAATAATGTACCTAAAATGAATCTGGTTATTTAAATAATGTACCTAAAATGAAACTGGTTATTTAAATAATGTGCCTAAAATGAATCTGGTTATTTAAATAATGTACCTAAAATGAAACTGGTTATTTAAATAATGTGCCTAAAATGAATCTGGTTATTTAAATAATGTACCTAAAATGAAACTGGTTATTTAAATAATGTACCTAAAATGAAACTGGTTATTTAAATAATGTACCTAAAATGAAACTGGTTATTTAAATAATGTGCCTAAAATGAAACTGGTTATTTAAATAATGTACCTAAAATGAATCTGGTTATTTAAATAATGTGCCTAAAATGAAACTGGTTATTTAAATAATGTGCCTAAAATGAAACTGGTTATTTAAATAATGTACCTAAAATGAATCTGGTTATTTAAATAATGTACCTAAAATGAAACTGGTTATTTAAATAATGTACCTAAAATAAATCTGGTTATTTAAATAATGTGCCTAAAATGAAACTGGTTATTTAAATAATGTACCTAAAATGAATCTGGTTATTTAAATAATGTACCTAAAATGAAACTGGTTATTTAAATAATGTGCCTAAAATGAAACTGGTTATTTAAATAATGTACCTAAAATGAAACTGGTTATTTAAATAATGTACCTAAATAAACTGGTTATTTAAATAATGTACCTAAAATGAAACTGGTTATTTAAATAATGTACCTAAAATGAAACTGGTTATTTAAATAATGTACCTAAAATGAAACTGGTTATTTAAATAATGTGCCTAAAATGAAATCTGGTTATTTAAATAATGTGCCTAAAATGAAACTGGTTATTTAAATAATGTACCTAAAATGAATCTGGTTATTTAAATAATGTACCTAAAATGAAACTGGTTATTTAAATAATGTGCCTAAAATGAAACTGGTTATTTAAATAATGTACCTAAAATGAAACTGGTTATTTAAATAATGTGCCTCAAATGAAACTGGTTATTTAAATAATGTACCTAAAATGAATCTGGTTATTTAAATAATGTACCTAAAATGAAACTGGTTATTTAAATAATGTGCCTAAAATGAAACTGGTTATTTAAATAATGTACCTAAAATGAAACTGGTTATTTAAATAATATACCTAAATAAACAGGTTATTTAAATAATGTACCTAAAATGAAACTGGTTAATTAAATAATGTACCTAAAATTAAACTGGTTATTTAAATAATGTACCTAAAATGAAACTGGTTATTTAAAAATGTGCCTAAAATGAAACTGGTTATTTAAATAATGTACCTAAAATGAAACTGGTTATTTAAATAATGTACCTAAAATGAAACTGGTTATTTAAATAATGCCTAAAATGAAACTGGTTATTTAAATAATGTGCCTAAAATGAAACTGGTTATTTAAATAATGTACCTAAAATGAAACTGGTTATTTAAATAATGTACCTAAAATGAAACTGGTTATTTAAATAATGTACCTAAAATGAAACTGGTTATTTAAATAATGTGCCTAAAATGAATCTGGTTATTTAAATAATGTACCTAAAATGAAACTGGTTATTTAAATAATGTGCCTAAAATGAATCTGGTTATTTAAATAATGTACCTAAAATGAAACTGGTTATTTAAATAATGTGCCTAAAATGAAACTGGTTATTTAAATAATGTACCTAAAATGAATCTGGTTATTTAAATAATGTGCCTAAAATGAAACTGGTTATTTAAATAATGTACCTAAAATGAATCTGGTTATTTAAATAATGTACCTAAAATGAATCTGGTTATTTAAATAATGTGCCTAAAATGAAACTGGTTATTTAAATAATGTACCTAAAATGAATCTGGTTATTTAAATAATGTACCTAAAATGAAACTGGTTATTTAAATAATGTGCCTAAAATAAATCTGGTTATTTAAATAATGTACCTAAAATGAAACTGGTTATTTAAATAATGTACCTAAAATGAATCTGGTTATTTAAATAATGTACCTAAAATGAAACTGTTATTTAAATAATGTGCCTAAAATGAAACTGGTTATTTAAATAATGTACCTAAAATGAAACTGGTTATTTAAATAATGTACCTAAAATGAATCTGGTTATTTAAATAATGTACCTAAAATGAAATCTGGTTATTTAAATAATGTACCTAAAATGAAACTCGTTATTTAAATAATGTGCCTAAAATGAAACTGGTTATTTAAATAATGTACCTAAAATGAAACTGGTTATTTAAATAATGTACCTAAAATGAATCTGGTTATTTAAATAATGTACCTAAAATGAAACTGGTTATTTAAATAATGTGCCTAAAATGAAACTGGTTATTTAAATAATGTACCTAAAATGAAACTGGTTATTTAAATAATATACCTAAATAAACTGGTTATTTAAATAATGTACCTAAAATGAAACTGGTTATTTAAATAATGTACCTAAAATTAAACTGGTTATTTAAATAATGTACCTAAAATGAAACTGGTTATTTAAAAAATGTGCCTAAAATAAAACTGATTATTTAAATAATGTACCTAAAATGAAACTGGTTATTTAAATAATGTACCTAAAATGAAACTGGTTATTTAAATAATGTGCCTAAAATGAAACTGGTTATTTAAATAATGTGCCTAAAATAAATCTGGTTATTTAAATAATGTACCTAAAATGAAACTGGTTATTTAAATAATGTACCTAAAATGAAACTGGTTATTTAAATAATGTACCTAAAATGAAACTGGTTATTTAAAAAATGTGCCTAAAATGAAACTGGTTATTTAAATAATGTACCTAAAATGAAACTGGTTATTTAAATAATGTACCTAAAATGAAACTGGTTATTTAAATAATGTGCCTAAAATGAAACTGGTTATTTAAATAATGTACCTAAAATGAATCTGGTTATTTAAATAATGTGCCTAAAATGAATCTGGTTATTTAAATAATGTGCCTAAAATGAAACTGGTTATTTAAATAATGTACCTAAAATGAAACTGGTTATTTAAATAATGTACCTAAAAAAACTGGTTATTTAAATAATGTACCTAAAATGAAACTGGTTATTTAAATAATGTACCTAAAATGAAACTGGTTATTTAAATAATGTACCTAAAATGAAACTGGTTATTTAAAAAATGTGCCTAAAATGAAACTGGTTATTTAAATAATGTACCTAAAATGAAACTGGTTATTTAAATAATGTACCTAAAATGAAACTGGTTATTTAAATAATGTGCCTAAAATGAAACTGGTTATTTAAATAATGTGCCTAAAAAAAATCTGGTTATTTAAATAATGTGCCTAAAATGAATCTGGTTATTTAAATAATGTACCTAAAATGAAACTGGTTATTTAAATAATGTACCTAAAATGAAACTGGTTATTTAAATAATGTACCTAAAATGAAACTGGTTATTTAAATAATGCCTAAAATGAAACTGGTTATTTAAATAATGTGCCTAAAATGAATCTGGTTATTTAAATAATGTGTCTAAAATGAAACTGGTTATTTAAATAATGTACCTAAAAAGAATCTGGTTATTTAAATAATGTACCTAAAATGAAACTGGTTATTTAAATAATGTACCTAAAATGAAACTGGTTATTTAAATAATGTACCTAAAATGAAACTGGTTATTTAAATAATGTGCCTAAAATGAAACTGGTTATTTAAATAATGTACCTAAAATGAATCTGGTTATTTAAATAATGTGCCTAAAATGAATCTGGTTATTTAAATAATGTGCCTAAAATGAAACTGGTTATTTAAATAATGTACCTAAAATGAATCTGGTTATTTAAATAATGTACCTAAAATGAAACTCGTTATTTAAATAATGTGCCTAAAGTGAAACTGGTTATTTAAATAATGTACCTAAAATGAAACTGGTTATTTAAATAATGTGCCTCAAATGAAACTGGTATTTAAATAATGTACCTAAAATGAATCTGGTTATTTAAATAATGCACCTAAAATGAAACTGGTTATTTAAATAATGTACCTAAAATGAAACTGGTTATTTAAATAATGTACCTAAAATTAAACTGGTTATTTAAATAATGTACCTAAAATGAAACTAGTTATTTAAAAAATGTGCCTAAAATGAAACTGATTATTTAAATAATGTACCTAAAATGAAACTGGTTATTTAAATAATGTACCTAAAATGAAACTGGTTATTTAAATAATGTGCCTAAAATGAAACTGGTTATTTAAATAATGTGCCTAAAAAAAAAATCTGGTTATTTAAATAATGTGCCTAAAATGAATCTGGTTATTTAAATAATGTACCTAAAATGAAACTGGTTATTTAAATAATGTACCTAAAATGAAACTGGTTATTTAAATAATGTACCTAAAATGAAACTGGTTATTTAAATAATGTGCCTAAAATGAAACTGGTTATTTAAATAATGTGCCTAAAATGAATCTGGTTATTTAAATAATGTGTCTAAAATGAAACTGGTTATTTAAATAATGTACCTAAAATGAATCTGGTTATTTAAATAATGTACCTAAAATGAAACTGGTTATTTAAATAATGTGCCTAAAATGAAACTGGTTATTTAAATAATGTACCTAAAATGAAACTGGTTATTTAAATAATGTGCCTAAAATGAAACTGGTTATTTAAATAATGTACCTAAAATGAATCTGGTTATTTAAATAATGTGCCTAAAATGAATCTGGTTATTTAAATAATGTGCCTAAAATGAAACTGGTTATTTAAATAATGTACCTAAAATGAAACTGGTTATTTAAATAATGTACCTAAAATGAAACTGGTTATTTAAATAATGTGCCTAAAATGAAACTGGTTATTTAAATAATGTACCTAAAATGAAACTGGTTATTTAAATAATATACCTAAAAAACTGGTTATTTAAATAATGTACCTAAAATGAAACTGGTTATTTAAATAATGTACCTAAAATGAAACTGGTTATTTAAATAATGTACCTAAAATGAAACTGGTTATTTAAATAATGTGCCTAAAATGAAACTGGTTATTTAAATAATGTACCTAAAATGAAACTGGTTATTTAAATAATGTACCTAAAATGAAACTGGTTATTTAAATAATGTGCCTAAAATGAAACTGGTTATTTAAATAATGTGCCTAAAAAAAAACTGGTTATTTAAATAATGTGCCTAAAATGAATCTGGTTATTTAAATAATGTACCTAAAATGAAACTGGTTATTTAAATAATGTACCTAAAATGAAACTGGTTATTTAAATAATGTACCTAAAATGAAACTGGTTATTTAAATAATGTGCCTAAAATGAAACTGGTTATTTAAATAATGTACCTAAAATGAATCTGGTTATTTAAATAATGTACCTAAAATGAAACTGGTTATTTAAATAATGTACCTAAAATGAATCTGGTTATTTAAATAATGTACCTAAAATGAAACTGGTTATTTAAATAATGTACCTAAAATGAAACTGGTTATTTAAATAATGTACCTAAAATGAAACTGGTTATTTAAATAATGTACCTAAAATGAAACTGGTTATTTAAATAATGTACCTAAAATGAATCTGGTTATTTAAATAATGTGCCTAAAATGAATCTGGTTATTTAAATAATGTGCCTAAAATGAAACTGGTTATTTAAATAATGTACCTAAAATGAATCTGGTTATTTAAATAATGTACCTAAAATGAAACTGGTTATTTAAATAATGTGCCTAAAATGAAACTGGTTATTTAAATAATGTACCTAAAATGAAACTGGTTATTTAAATAATGTGCCTAAAATGAAACTGGTTATTTAAATAATGTACCTAAAATGAATCTGGTTATTTAAATAATGTACCTAAAATGAAACTGGTTATTTAAATAATGTGCCTAAAATGAAACTGGTTATTTAAATAATGTACCTAAAATGAAACTGGTTATTTAAATAATGTACCTAAAATGAAACTGGTTATTTAAATAATGTACCTAAAATGAAACTGGTTATTTAAATAATGTGCCTAAAATGAAACTGGTTATTTAAATAATGTACCTAAAATGAATCTGGTTATTTAAATAATGTGCCTAAAATGAATCTGGTTATTTAAATAATGTGCCTAAAATGAAACTGGTTATTTAAATAATGTACCTAAAATGAAACTGGTTATTTAAATAATGTACCTAAAATGAAACTGGTTATTTAAATAATGTGCCTAAAATGAATCTGGTTATTTAAATAATGTACCTAAAATGAAACTGGTTATTTAAATAATGTACCTAAAATGAAACTGGTTATTTAAATAATGTACCTAAAATGAAACTGGTTATTTAAATAATGTGCCTAAAATGAAACTGGTTATTTAAATAATGTACCTAAAATGAAACTGGTTATTTAAATAATGTACCTAAAATGAAACTGGTTATTTAAATAATGTACCTAAAATGAATCTGGTTATTTAAATAATGTACCTAAAATGAAACTGGTTATTTAAATAATGTGCCTAAAATGAAACTGGTTATTTAAATAATGTACCTAAAATGAAACTGGTTATTTAAATAATGTACCTAAAATGAAACTGGTTATTTAAATAATGTACCTAAAATGAAACTGGTTATTTAAATAATGTGCCTAAAATGAAACTGGTTATTTAAATAATGTACCTAAAATGAAACTGGTTATTTAAATAATGTACCTAAAATGAAACTGGTTATTTAAATAATGTACCTAAAATGAAACTGGTTATTTAAATAATGTACCTAAAATGAAACTGGTTATTTAAATAATGTACCTAAAATGAAACTGGTTATTTAAATAATGTACCTAAAATGAAACTGGTTATTTAAATAATGTACCTAAAATGAAACTGGTTATTTAAATAATGTACCTAAAATGAAACTGGTTATTTAAATAATGTGCCTAAAATGAAACTGGTTATTTAAATAATGTACCTAAAATAAACTGGTTATTTAAATAATGTACCTAAAATGAAACTGGTTATTTAAATAATGTGCCTAAAATGAAACTGGTTATTTAAATAATGTGCCTAAAATAAATCTGGTTATTTAAATAATGTGCCTAAAATGAAACTGGTTATTTAAATAATGTACCTAAAATGAAACTGGTTATTTAAATAATGTACCTAAAATGAAACTGGTTATTTAAATAATGTGCCTAAAATGAATCAGGTTATATAAATAATGTTCCTAAAATGAAACTGGTTATTTAAATAATGTGCCTAAAATGAATCTGGTTATTTAAATAATGTACCTAAAATGAAATTGGTTATTTAAATAATGTGCCTAAAATGAAACTGGTTATTTAAATAATGTACCTAAAATGAATCTGGTTATTTAAATAATGTGCCTAAAATGAAACTGGTTATTTAAATAATGTACCTAAAATGAATCTGGTTATTTAAATAATGTGCCTAAAATGAATCTGGTTATTTAAATAATGTGCCTAAAATGAAACTGGTTATTTAAATAATGTACCTAAAATGAATCTGGTTATTTAAATAATGTACCTAAAATGAAACTGGTTATTTAAATAATGTGCCTAAAATAAATCTGGTTATTTAAATAATGTGTCTAAAATGAAACTGGTTATTTCAATAATGTACCTAAAATGAATCTGGTTATTTAAATAATGTACCTAAAATGAAACTGGTTATTTAAATAATGTGCCTAAAATGAAACTGGTTATTTAAATAATGTACCTAAAATGAAACTGGTTATTTAAATAATGTACCTAAAATGAATCTGGTTATTTAAATAATGTACCTAAAATGAATCTGGTTATTTAAATAATGTACCTAAAATGAAACTGGTTATTTAAATAATGTGCCTAAAATGAAACTGGTTATTTAAATAATGTACCTAAAATGAAACTGGTTATTTAAATAATGTACCTAAAATGAATCTGGTTATTTAAATAATGTACCTAAAATGAAACTGGTTATTTAAATAATGTGCCTAAAATGAAACTGGTTATTTAAATAATGTACCTAAAATGAAACTGGTTATTTAAATAATATACCTAAATAAACTGGTTATTTAAATAATGTACCTAAAATGAAACTGGTTATTTAAATAATGTACCTAAAATTAAACTGGTTATTTAAATAATGTACCTAAAATGAAACTAGTTATTTAAAAATGTGCCTAAAATAAAACTGATTATTTAAATAATGTACCTAAAATGAAACTGGTTATTTAAATAATGTACCTAAAATGAAACTGGTTATTTAAATAATGTGCCTAAAATGAAACTGGTTATTTAAATAATGTGCCTAAAATAAATCTGGTTATTTAAATAATGTACCTAAAATGAAACTGGTTATTTAAATAATGTACCTAAAATTAAACTGGTTATTTAAATAATGTACCTAAAATGAAACTAGTTATTTAAAAAATGTGCCTAAAATGAAACTGATTATTTAAATAATGTACCTAAAATGAAACTGGTTATTTAAATAATGTACCTAAAATGAAACTGGTTATTTAAATAATGTGCCTAAAATGAAACTGGTTATTTAAATAATGTACCTAAAATGAATCTGGTTATTTAAATAATGTGCCTAAAATGAAACTGGTTATTTAAATAATGTGCCTAAAATGAAACTGGTTATTTAAATAATGTACCTAAAATGAAACTGGTTATTTAAATAATGTACCTAAAAAAAACTGGTTATTTAAATAATGTACCTAAAATGAAACTGGTTATTTAAATAATGTACCTAAAATTAAACTGGTTATTTAAATAATGTACCTAAAATGAAACTGGTTATTTAAAAAATGTGCCTAAAATGAAACTGGTTATTTAAATAATGTACCTAAAATGAAACTGGTTATTTAAATAATGTACCTAAAATGAAACTGGTTATTTAAATAATGTGCCTAAAATGAAACTGGTTATTTAAATAATGTGCCTAAAAAAAAATCTGGTTATTTAAATAATGTGCCTAAAATGAATCTGGTTATTTAAATAATGTACCTAAAATGAAACTGGTTATTTAAATAATGTACCTAAAATGAAACTGGTTATTTAAATAATGTACCTAAAATGAAACTGGTTATTTAAATAATGTGCCTAAAATGAAACTGGTTATTTAAATAATGTGCCTAAAATGAATCTGGTTATTTAAAGAATGTGTCTAAAATGAAACTGGTTATTTAAATAATGTACCTAAAATGAATCTGGTTATTTAAATAATATACCTAAAATGAAACTGGTTATTTAAATAATGTGCCTAAAATGAAACTGGTTATTTAAATAATGTACCTAAAATGAAACTGGTTATTTAAATAATGTGCCTAAAATGAAACTGGTTATTTAAATAATGTACCTAAAATGAATCTGGTTATTTAAATAATGTGCCTAAAATGAATCTGGTTATTTAAATAATGTGCCTAAAATGAAACTGGTTATTTAAATAATGTACCTAAAATGAATCTGGTTATTTAAATAATGTACCTAAAATGAAACTGGTTATTTAAATAATGTGCCTAAAATGAAACTGGTTATTTAAATAATGTACCTAAAATGAAACTGGTTATTTAAATAATGTGCCTAAAATGAAACTGGTTATTTAAATAATGTACCTAAAATGAATCTGGTTATTTAAATAATGCACCTAAAATGAAACTGGTTATTTAAATAATGTACCTAAAATGAAACTGGTTATTTAAATAATGTACCTAAAATGAAACTGGTTATTTAAATAATGTACCTAAAATGAAACTGGTTATTTAAAAAATGTGCCTAAAATGAAACTGGTTATTTAAATAATGTACCTAAAATGAAACTGGTTATTTAAATAATGTACCTAAAATGAAACTGGTTATTTAAATAATGTGCCTAAAATGAAACTGGTTATTTAAATAATGTGCCTAAAAAAAAATCTGGTTATTTAAATAATGTGCCTAAAATGAATCTGGTTATTTAAATAATGTACCTAAAATGAAACTGGTTATTTAAATAATGTACCTAAAATGAAACTGGTTATTTAAAATAATGTACCTAAAATGAAACTGGTTATTTAAATAATGTGCCTAAAATGAAACTGGTTATTTAAATAATGTGCCTAAAATGAATCTGGTTATTTAAATAATGTACCTAAAATGAAACTGGTTATTTAAATAATGTACCTAAAATGAATCTGGTTATTTAAATAATGTACCTAAAATGAAACTGGTTATTTAAATAATGTGCCTAAAATGAAACTGGTTATTTAAATAATGTACCTAAAATGAAACTGGTTATTTAAATAATGTGCCTAAAATGAAACTGGTTATTTAAATAATGTACCTAAAATGAATCTGGTTATTTAAATAATGTGCCTAAAATGAATCTGGTTATTTAAATAATGTGCCTAAAATGAAACTGGTTATTTAAATAATGTACCTAAAATGAATCTGGTTATTTAAATAATGTACCTAAAATGAAACTGGTTATTTAAATAATGTGCCTAAAATGAAACTGGTTATTTAAATAATGTACCTAAAATGAAACTGGTTATTTAAATAATGTACCTAAAAAAAAACTGGTTATTTAAATAATGTACCTAAAATGAAACTGGTTATTTAAATAATGTACCTAAAATGAAACTGGTTATTTAAATAATGTACCTAAAATGAAACTAGTTATTTAAATAATGTGCCTAAAATGAAACTGGTTATTTAAATAATGTACCTAAAATGAAACTGGTTATTTAAATAATGTACCTAAAATGAAACTGGTTATTTAAATAATGTGCCTAAAATGAAACTGGTTATTTAAATAATGTGCCTAAAAAAAACTGGTTATTTAAATAATGTGCCTAAAATGAAACTGGTTATTTAAATAATGTACCTAAAATGAAACTGGTTATTTAAATAATGTACCTAAAATGAAACTGGTTATTTAAATAATGTACCTAAAATGAAACTGGTTATTTAAATAATGTACCTAAAATGAAACTGGTTATTTAAATAATGTGCCTAAAATGAATCTGGTTATTTAAATAATGTACCTAAAATGAAACTGGTTATTTAAATAATGTACCTAAAATGAATCTGGTTATTTAAATAATGTACCTAAAATGAAACTGGTTATTTAAATAATGTGCCTAAAATGAAACTGGTTATTTAAATAATGTACCTAAAATGAAACTGGTTATTTAAATAATGTGCCTAAAATGAAACTGGTTATTTAAATAATGTACCTAAAATGAATCTGGTTATTTAAATAATGTGCCTAAAATGAATCTGGTTATTTAAATAATGTGCCTAAAATGAAACTGGTTATTTAAATAATGTACCTAAAATGAATCTGGTTATTTAAATAATGTACCTAAAATGAAACTGGTTATTTAAATAATGTGCCTAAAATGAAACTGGTTATTTAAATAATGTACCTAAAATGAAACTGGTTATTTAAATAATGTGCCTAAAATGAAACTGGTTATTTAAATAATGTACCTAAAATGAATCTGGTTATTTAAATAATGTACCTAAAATGAAACTGGTTATTTAAATAATGTGCCTAAAATGAAACTGGTTATTTAAATAATGTACCTAAAATGAAACTGGTTATTTAAATAATGTACCTAAATGAAACTGGTTATTTAAATAATGTACCTAAAATGAAACTGGTTATTTAAATAATGTGCCTAAAATGAAACTGGTTATTTAAATAATGTACCTAAAATGAATCTGGTTATTTAAATAATGTGCCTAAAATGAATCTGGTTATTTAAATAATGTGCCTAAAATGAAACTGGTTATTTAAATAATGTACCTAAAATGAATCTGGTTATTTAAATAATGTACCTAAAATGAAACTGGTTATTTAAATAATGTGCCTAAAATAAATCTGGTTATTTAAATAATGTGCCTAAAATGAAACTGGTTATTTAAATAATGTACCTAAAATGAATCTGGTTATTTAAATAATGTACCTAAAATGAAACTGGTTATTTAAATAATGTGCCTAAAATGAAACTGGTTATTTAAATAATGTACCTAAAATGAAACTGGTTATTTAAATAATGTACCTAAAATGAATCTGGTTATTTAAATAATGTACCTAAAATGAATCTGGTTATTTAAATAATGTACCTAAAATGAAACTGGTTATTTAAATAATGTGCCTAAAATGAAACTGGTTATTTAAATAATGTACCTAAAATGAAACTGGTTATTTAAATAATGTACCTAAAATGAATCTGGTTATTTAAATAATGTACCTAAAATGAAACTGGTTATTTAAATAATGTGCCTAAAATGAAACTGGTTATTTAAATAATGTACCTAAAATGAAACTGGTTATTTAAATAATGTACCTAAATAAACTGGTTATTTAAATAATGTACCTAAAATGAAACTGGTTATTTAAATAATGTACCTAAAATGAAACTGGTTATTTAAATAATGTACCTAAAATGAAACTGGTTATTTAAATAATGTGCCTAAAATGAAACTGGTTATTTAAATAATGTACCTAAAATGAAACTGGTTATTTAAATAATGTACCTAAAATGAAACTGGTTATTTAAATAATGTGCCTAAAATGAAACTGGTTATTTAAATAATGTGCCTAAAATAAATCTGGTTATTTAAATAATGTACCTAAAATGAAACTGGTTATTTAAATAATGTACCTAAAATGAAACTGGTTATTTAAATAATGTACCTAAAATGAAACTGGTTATTTAAATAATGTGCCTAAAATGAAACTGGTTATTTAAATAATGTACCTAAAATGAAACTGGTTATTTAAATAATGTACCTAAAATGAAACTGGTTATTTAAATAATGTGCCTAAAATGAAACTGGTTATTTAAATAATGTACCTAAAATGAATCTGGTTATTTAAATAATGTGCCTAAAATGAATCTGGTTATTTAAATAATGTGCCTAAAATGAAACTGGTTATTTAAATAATGTACCTAAAATGAAACTGGTTATTTAAATAATATATGAAACTGGTTATTTAAATAATGTACCTAAAATGAAACTGGTTATTTAAATAATGAAACTGGTTATTTAAATAATGTACCTAAAATGAAACTAGTTATTTAAATAATGTGCCTAAAATGAAACTGGTTATTTAAATAATGTACCTAAAATGAAACTGGTTATTTAAATAATGTACCTAAAATGAAACTGGTTATTTAAATAATGTGCCTAAAATGAAACTGGTTATTTAAATAATGTGCCTAAAAAAAAACTGGTTATTTAAATAATGTGCCTAAAATGAATCTGGTTATTTAAATAATGTACCTAAAATGAAACTGGTTATTTAAATAATGTACCTAAAATGAAACTGGTTATTTAAATAATGTACCTAAAATGAAACTGGTTATTTAAATAATGTGCCTAAAATGAAACTGGTTATTTAAATAATGTGCCTAAAATGAATCTGGTTATTTAAATAATGTGCCTAAAATGAAACTGGTTATTTAAATAATGTACCTAAAATGAATCTGGTTATTTAAATAATGTACCTAAAATGAAACTGGTTATTTAAATAATGTGCCTAAAATGAAACTGGTTATTTAAATAATGTACCTAAAATGAAACTGGTTATTTAAATAATGTACCTAAAATGAAACTGGTTATTTAAATAATGTACCTAAAATGAATCTGGTTATTTAAATAATGTGCCTAAAATGAAACTGGTTATTTAAATAATGTGCCTAAAATGAAACTGGTTATTTAAATAATGTACCTAAAATGAAACTGGTTATTTAAATAATGTACCTAAAATGAAACTGGTTATTTAAATAATGTACCTAAAATGAAACTGGTTATTTAAATAATGTACCTAAAATGAAACTGGTTATTTAAATAATGTGCCTAAAATGAAACTGGTTATTTAAATAATGTACCTAAAATGAAACTGGTTATTTAAATAATGCACCTAAAATGAAACTGGTTAAAATTTAACTGGTTATTTAAATAATGTACCCTAAAATGAAACTGGTTATTTAAATAATGTGCCTTGAAACTGGTTATTTAAATAATGTGCCTAAAATGAAACTGGTTATTTAAATAATGTGCCTAAAATGAATCTGGTTATTTAAATAATGTACCTAAAATGAAACTGGTTATTTAAATAATGTACCTAAAATGAAACTGGTTATTTAAATAATGTACCTAAAATGAAACTGGTTATTTAAATAATGTACCTAAAATGAAACTGGTTATTTAAATAATGTGCCTAAAATGAAACTGGTTATTTAAATAATGTGCCTAAAATGAAACTGGTTATTTAAATAATGTACCTAAAATGAAACTGGTTATTTAAATAATGTACCTAAAATGAAACTGGTTATTTAAATAATGTACCTAAAATGAAACTGGTTATTTAAATAATGTACCTAAAATGAAACTGGTTATTTAAATAATGTGCCTAAAATGAAACTGGTTATTTAAATAATGTACCTAAAATGAAATCTGGTTATTTAAATAATGTGCCTAAAATGAAACTGGTTATTTAAATAATGTGCCTAAAATGAAACTGGTTATTTAAATAATGTGCCTAAAATGAAACTGGTTATTTAAATAATGTACCTAAAATGAAACTGGTTATTTAAATAATGTACCTAAAAAAACTGGTTATTTAAATAATGTACCTAAAATGAAACTGGTTATTTAAATAATGTACCTAAAATGAAACTGGTTATTTAAATAATGTACCTAAAATGAATCTGGTTATTTAAATAATGTACCTAAAATGAAACTGGTTATTTAAATAATGTGCCTAAAATGAAACTGGTTATTTAAATAATGTACCTAAAATGAAACTGGTTATTTAAATAATGTACCTAAAAAAACTGGTTATTTAAATAATGTACCTAAAATGAAACTGGTTATTTAAATAATGTACCTAAAATGAAACTGGTTATTTAAATAATGTACCTAAAATGAAACTGGTTATTTAAATAATGTGCCTAAAATGAAACTGGTTATTTAAATAATGTACCTAAAATGAAACTGGTTATTTAAATAATGTACCTAAAATGAAACTGGTTATTTAAATAATGTGCCTAAAATGAAACTGGTTATTTAAATAATGTGCCTAAAAAAAATCTGGTTACTTAAATAATGTGCCTAAAATGAATCTGGTTATTTAAATAATGTACCTAAAATGAAACTGGTTATTTAAATAATGTACCTAAAATGAAACTGGTTATTTAAATAATGTACCTAAAATGAAACTGGTTATTTAAATAATGTGCCTAAAATGAAACTGGTTATTTAAATAATGTGCCTAAAATGAATCTGGTTATTTAAATAATGTGCCTAAAATGAAACTGGTTATTTAAATAATGTACCTAAAATGAATCTGGTTATTTAAATAATGTACCTAAAATGAAACTGGTTATTTAAATAATGTGCCTAAAATGAAACTGGTTATTTAAATAATGTACCTAAAATGAAACTGGTTATTTAAATAATGTGCCTAAAATGAAACTGGTTATTTAAATAATGTACCTAAAATGAATCTGGTTATTTAAATAATGTGCCTAAAATGAATCTGGTTATTTAAATAATGTGCCTAAAATGAAACTGGTTATTTAAATAATGTACCTAAAATGAATCTGGTTATTTAAATAATGTACCTAAAATGAAACTGGTTATTTAAATAATGTGCCTAAAATGAAACTGGTTATTTAAATAATGTACCTAAAATGAAACTGGTTATTTAAATAATGTGCCTAAAATGAAACTGGTTATTTAAATAATGTACCTAAAATGAATCTGGTTATTTAAATAATGTACCTAAAATGAAACTGGTTATTTAAATAATGTGCCTAAAATGAAACTGGTTATTTAAATAATGTACCTAAAATGAAACTGGTTATTTAAATAATGTGCCTAAAATAAAACTGGTTATTTAAATAATGTGCCTAAAATAAATCTGGTTATTTAAATAATGTGCCTAAAATGAAACTGGTTATTTAAATAATGTACCTAAAATGAAACTGGTTATTTAAATAATGTACCTAAAATGAAACTGGTTATTTAAATAATGTGCCTAAAATGAAACTGGTTATTTAAATAATGTACCTAAAATGAAACTGGTTATTTAAATAATGTGCCTAAAATGAATCTGGTTATTTAAATAATGTACCTAAAATGAAACTGGTTATTTAAATAATGTGCCTAAAATGAAACTGGTTATTTAAATAATGTACCTAAAATGAATCTGGTTATTTAAATAATGTGCCTAAAATGAAACTGGTTATTTAAATAATGTACCTAAAATGAATCTGGTTATTTAAATAATGTGCCTAAAATGAATCTGGTTATTTAAATAATGTGCCTAAAATGAAACTGGTTATTTAAATAATGTACCTAAAATGAATCTGGTTATTTAAATAATGTACCTAAAATGAAACTGGTTATTTAAATAATGTGCCTAAAATGAATCTGGTTATTTAAATAATGTGCCTAAAATGAAACTGGTTATTTAAATAATGTACCTAAAATGAATCTGGTTATTTAAATAATGTACCTAAAATGAAACTGGTTATTTAAATAATGTGCCTAAAATGAAACTGGTTATTTAAATAATGTACCTAAAATGAAACTGGTTATTTAAATAATGTACCTAAAATAAATCTGGTTATTTAAATAATGTACCTAAAATGAATCTGGTTATTTAAATAATGTACCTAAAATGAAACTGGTTATTTAAATAATGTGCCTAAAATGAAACTGGTTATTTAAATAATGTACCTAAAATGAAACTGGTTATTTAAATAATGTACCTAAAATGAATCTGGTTATTTAAATAATGTACCTAAAATGAAACTGGTTATTTAAATAATGTGCCTAAAATGAAACTGGTTATTTAAATAATGTACCTAAAATGAAACTGGTTATTTAAATAATGTACCTAAATAAACTGGTTATTTAAATAATGTACCTAAAATGAAACTGGTTATTTAAATAATGTACCTAAAATGAAACTGGTTATTTAAATAATGTACCTAAAATGAAACTGGTTATTTAAATAATGTGCCTAAAATGAAACTGGTTATTTAAATAATGTACCTAAAATGAAACTGGTTATTTAAATAATGTACCTAAAATGAAACTGGTTATTTAAATAATGTGCCTAAAATGAAACTGGTTATTTAAATAATGTGCCTAAAATAAATCTGGTTATTTAAATAATGTACCTAAAATGAAACTGGTTATTTAAATAATGTACCTAAAATGAAACTGGTTATTTAAATAATGTGCCTAAAATGAAACTGGTTATTTAAATAATGTGCCTAAAATGAATCTGGTTATTTAAATAATGTGCCTAAAATGAAACTGGTTATTTAAATAATGTACCTAAAATGAATCTGGTTATTTAAATAATGTGCCTAAAATGAAACTGGTTATTTAAATAATGTACCTAAAATGAAACTGGTTATTTAAATAATGTGCCTAAAATGAAACTGGTTATTTAAATAATGTACCTAAAATGAAACTGGTTATTTAAATAATGTGCCTAAAATGAAACTGGTTATTTAAATAATGTGCCTAAAATGAAACTGGTTATTTAAATAATGTACCTAAAATGAATCTGGTTATTTAAATAATGTACCTAAAATGAAACTGGTTATTTAAATAATGTGCCTAAAATGAAACTGGTTATTTAAATAATGTGCCTAAAATGAAACTGGTTATTTAAATAATGTACCTAAAATGAATCTGGTTATTTAAATAATGTACCTAAAATGAAACTGGTTATTTAAATAATGTGCCTAAAATGAAACTGGTTATTTAAATAATGTACCTAAAATGAAACTGGTTATTTAAATAATGTACCTAAATGAAACTGGTTATTTAAATAATGTACCTAAAATGAAACTGGTTATTTAAATAATGTACCTAAAATGAAACTGGTTATTTAAATAATGTACCTAAAATGAAACTGGTTATTTAAAAATGTGCCTAAAATGAAACTGGTTATTTAAATAATGTACCTAAAATGAAACTGGTTATTTAAATAATGTACCTAAAATGAAACTGGTTATTTAAATAATGTGCCTAAAATGAAACTGGTTATTTAAATAATGTGCCTAAAATGAAACTGGTTATTTAAATAATGTACCTAAAATGAAACTGGGCATTTAAATAATGTGCCTAAAATGAAACTGGTTATTTAAATAATGTACCTAAAATGAATCTGGTTATTTAAATAATGTGCCTAAAATGAAACTGGTTATTTAAATAATGTACCTAAAATGAATCTGGTTATTTAAATAATGTACCTAAAATGAAACTGGTTATTTAAATAATGTGCCTAAAATGAATCTGGTTATTTAAATAATGTACCTAAAATGAAACTGGTTATTTAAATAATGTGCCTAAAATGAATCTGGTTATTTAAATAATGTACCTAAAATGAAACTGGTTATTTAAATAATGTGCCTAAAATGAAACTGGTTATTTAAATAATGTACCTAAAATGAATCTGGTTATTTAAATAATGTGCCTAAAATGAAACTGGTTATTTAAATAATGTACCTAAAATGAATCTGGTTATTTAAATAATGTGCCTAAAATGAATCTGGTTATTTAAATAATGTGCCTAAAATGAAACTGGTTATTTAAATAATGTACCTAAAATGAATCTGGTTATTTAAATAATGTACCTAAAATGAAACTGGTTATTTAAATAATGTGCCTAAAATAAATCTGGTTATTTAAATAATGTGTCTAAAATGAAACTGGTTATTTAAATAATGTACCTAAAATGAATCTGGTTATTTAAATAATGTACCTAAAATGAAACTGGTTATTTAAATAATGTGCCTAAAATGAAACTGGTTATTTAAATAATGTACCTAAAATGAAACTGGTTATTTAAATAATGTACCTAAAATGAATCTGGTTATTTAAATAATGTACCTAAAATGAATCTGGTTATTTAAATAATGTACCTAAAATGAAACTCGTTATTTAAATAATGTGCCTAAAGTGAAACTGGTTATTTAAATAATGTACCTAAAATGAAACTGGTTATTTAAATAATGTACCTAAAATGAATCTGGTTATTTAAATAATGTACCTAAAATGAAACTGGTTATTTAAATAATGTGCCTAAAATGAAACTGGTTATTTAAATAATGTACCTAAAATGAAACTGGTTATTTAAATAATATACCTAAATAAACTGGTTATTTAAATAATGTACCTAAAATGAAACTGGTTATTTAAATAATGTACCTAAAATTAAACTGGTTATTTAAATAATGTACCTAAAATGAAACTAGTTATTTAAAAAATGTGCCTAAAATGAAACTGATTATTTAAATAATGTACCTAAAATGAAACTGGTTATTTAAATAATGTACCTAAAATGAAACTCGTTATTTAAATAATGTGCCTAAAATGAAACTGGTTATTTAAATAATGTGCCTAAAATAAATCTGGTTATTTAAATAATGTACCTAAAATGAAACTGGTTATTTAAATAATGTACCTAAAATGAAACTGGTTATTTAAATAATGTGCCTAAAATGAAACTGGTTATTTAAATAATGTGCCTAAAATGAATCTGGTTATTTAAATAATGTGCCTAAAATGAAACTGGTTATTTAAATAATGTACCTAAAATGAATCTGGTTATTTAAATAATGTGCCTAAAATGAAACTGGTTATTTAAATAATGTACCTAAAATGAAACTGGTTATTTAAATAATGTGCCTAAAATGAAACTGGTTATTTAAATAATGTACCTAAAATGAATCTGGTTATTTAAATAATGTGCCTAAAATGAATCTGGTTATTTAAATAATGTGCCTAAAATGAAACTGGTTATTTAAATAATGTACCTAAAATGAATCTGGTTATTTAAATAATGTACCTAAAATGAAACTGGTTATTTAAATAATGTGCCTAAAATGAAACTGGTTATTTAAATAATGTGCCTAAAATGAAACTGGTTATTTAAATAATGTACCTAAAATGAATCTGGTTATTTAAATAATGTACCTAAAATGAAACTGGTTATTTAAATAATGTGCCTAAAATGAAACTGGTTATTTAAATAATGTACCTAAAATGAAACTGGTTATTTAAATAATGTACCTAAATAAACTGGTTATTTAAATAATGTACCTAAAATGAAACTGGTTATTTAAATAATGTACCTAAAATTAAACTGGTTATTTAAATAATGTACCTAAAATGAAACTAGTTATTTAAAAAATGTGCCTAAAAAGAAACTGATTATTTAAATAATGTACCTAAAATGAAACTGGTTATTTAAATAATGTACCTAAAATGAAACTCGTTATTTAAATAATGTGCCTAAAATGAAACTGGTTATTTAAATAATGTGCCTAAAATGAAACTGGTTATTTAAATAATGTACCTAAAATGAAACTGGTTATTTAAATAATGTGCCTAAAATGAAACTGGTTATTTAAATAATGTACCTAAAATGAATCTGGTTATTTAAATAATGTGCCTAAAATGAATCTGGTTATTTAAATAATGTGCCTAAAATGAAACTGGTTATTTAAATAATGTACCTAAAATGAATCTGGTTATTTAAATAATGTACCTAAAATGAAACTGGTTATTTAAATAATGTGCCTAAAATGAAACTGGTTATTTAAATAATGTACCTAAAATGAAACTGGTTATTTAAATAATGTGCCTAAAATGAAACTGGTTATTTAAATAATGTACCTAAAATGAATCTGGTTATTTAAATAATGTACCTAAAATGAAACTGGTTATTTAAATAATGTACCTAAAATGAAACTGGTTATTTAAATAATGTACCTAAAATGAAACTGGTTATTTAAATAATGTACCTAAAAAAAACTGGTTATTTAAATAATGTACCTAAAATGAAACTGGTTATTTAAATAATGTACCTAAAATGAAACTGGTTATTTAAATAATGTGCCTAAAATGAAACTGGTTATTTAAATAATGTGCCTAAAATAAATCTGGTTATTTAAATAATGTGCCTAAAATGAATCTGGTTATTTAAATAATGTACCTAAAATGAAACTGGTTATTTAAATAATGTACCTAAAATGAAACTGGTTATTTAAATAATGTACCTAAAATGAAACTGGTTATTTAAATAATGTGCCTAAAATGAAACTGGTTATTTAAATAATGTGCCTAAAATGAATCTGGTTATTTAAATAATGTGTCTAAAATGAAACTGGTTATTTAAATAATGTACCTAAAATGAATCTGGTTATTTAAATAATGTACCTAAAATGAAACTGGTTATTTAAATAATGTGCCTAAAATGAAACTGGTTATTTAAATAATGTACCTAAAATGAAACTGGTTATTTAAATAATGTGCCTAAAATGAAACTGGTTATTTAAATAATGTACCTAAAATGAATCTGGTTATTTAAATAATGTGCCTAAAATGAATCTGGTTATTTAAATAATGTGCCTAAAATGAAACTGGTTATTTAAATAATGTACCTAAAATGAATCTGGTTATTTAAATAATGTACCTAAAATGAAACTGGTTATTTAAATAATGTGCCTAAAATGAAACTGGTTATTTAAATAATGTACCTAAAATGAAACTGGTTATTTAAATAATGTGCCTAAAATGAAACTGGTTATTTAAATAATGTACCTAAAATGAATCTGGTTATTTAAATAATGTACCTAAAATGAAACTGGTTATTTAAATAATGTGCCTAAAATGAAACTGGTTATTTAAATAATGTACCTAAAATGAAACTGGTTATTTAAATAATGTACCTAAAATGAAACTGGTTATTTAAATAATGTACCTAAAATGAAACTGGTTATTTAAATAATGTACCTAAAATGAAACTGGTTATTTAAATAATGTACCTAAAATGAAACTGGTTATTTAAATAATGTGCCTAAAATGAAACTGGTTATTTAAATAATGTACCTAAAATGAAACTGGTTATTTAAATAATGTACCTAAAATGAAACTGGTTATTTAAATAATGTGCCTAAAATGAATCTGGTTATTTAAATAATGTACCTAAAATGAAACTGGTTATTTAAATAATGTGCCTAAAATGAATCTGGTTATTTAAATAATGTACCTAAAATGAAATTGGTTATTTAAATAATGTGCCTAAAATGAAACTGGTTATTTAAATAATGTACCTAAAATGAATCTGGTTATTTAAATAATGTGCCTAAAATGAAACTGGTTATTTAAATAATGTACCTAAAATGAATCTGGTTATTTAAATAATGTGCCTAAAATGAAACTGGTTATTTAAATAATGTGCCTAAAATGAAACTGGTTATTTAAATAATGTACCTAAAATGAAACTGGTTATTTAAATAATGTACCTAAAATGAAACTGGTTATTTAAATAATGTGCCTAAAATAAATCTGGTTATTTAAATAATGTGTCTAAAATGAAACTGGTTATTTAAATAATGTACCTAAAATGAATCTGGTTATTTAAATAATGTACCTAAAATGAAACTGGTTATTTAAATAATGTGCCTAAAATGAAACTGGTTATTTAAATAATGTACCTAAAATGAAACTGGTTATTTAAATAATGTACCTAAAATGAATCTGGTTATTTAAATAATGTACCTAAAATGAATCTGGTTATTTAAATAATGTACCTAAAATGAAACTGGTTATTTAAATAATGTGCCTAAAATGAAACTGGTTATTTAAATAATGTACCTAAAATGAAACTGGTTATTTAAATAATGTACCTAAAATGAATCTGGTTATTTAAATAATGTACCTAAAATGAAACTGGTTATTTAAATAATGTGCCTAAAATGAAACTGGTTATTTAAATAATGTACCTAAAATGAAACTGGTTATTTAAATAATATACCTAAATAAACTGGTTATTTAAATAATGTACCTAAAATGAAACTGGTTATTTAAATAATGTACCTAAAATTAAACTGGTTATTTAAATAATGTACCTAAAATGAAACTAGTTATTTAAAAAATGTGCCTAAAATGAAACTGATTATTTAAATAATGTACCTAAAATGAAACTGGTTATTTAAATAATGTACCTAAAATGAAACTGGTTATTTAAATAATGTGCCTAAAATGAAACTGGTTATTTAAATAATGTGCCTAAAATAAATCTGGTTATTTAAATAATGTACCTAAAATGAAACTGGTTATTTAAATAATGTACCTAAAATGAAACTGGTTATTTAAATAATGTGACTAAAATGAAACTGGTTATTTAAATAATGTGCCTAAAATGAATCTGGTTATTTAAATAATGTGTCTAAAATGAAACTGGTTATTTAAATAATGTACCTAAAATGAATCTGGTTATTTAAATAATGTGCCTAAAATGAAACTGGTTATTTAAATAATGTACCTAAAATGAAACTGGTTATTTAAATAATGTGCCTAAAATGAAACTGGTTATTTAAATAATGTACCTAAAATGAATCTGGTTATTTAAATAATGTGCCTAAAATGAATCTGGTTATTTAAATAATGTGCCTAAAATGAAACTGGTTATTTAAATAATGTACCTAAAATGAATCTGGTTATTTAAATAATGTACCTAAAATGAAACTCGTTATTTAAATAATGTGCCTAAAGTGAAACTGGTTATTTAAATAATGTGCCTCAAATGAAACTGGTTATTTAAATAATGTACCTAAAATGAATCTGGTTATTTAAATAATGTACCTAAAATGAAACTGGTTATTTAAATAATGTGCCTAAAATGAAACTGGTTATTTAAATAATGTACCTAAAATGAAACTGGTTATTTAAATAATATACCTAAATAAACTGGTTATTTAAATAATGTACCTAAAATGAAACTGGTTATTTAAATAATGTACCTAAAATTAAACTGGTTATTTAAATAATGTACCTAAAATGAAACTAGTAATTTAAAAAATGTGCCTAAAAAGAAACTGATTATTTAAATAATGTACCTAAAATGAAACTGGTTATTTAAATAATGTACCTAAAATGAAACTCGTTATTTAAATAATGTGCCTAAAATGAAACTGGTTATTTAAATAATGTGCCTAAAATGAAACTGGTTATTTAAATAATGTACCTAAAATGAAACTGGTTATTTAAATAATGTACCTAAAATGAAACTGGTTATTTAAATAATGTGCCTAAAATGAAACTGGTTATTTAAATAATGTGCCT
Source organism: Tachypleus tridentatus (assembly GCF_004210375.1). Lineage (NCBI taxonomy): Eukaryota > Metazoa > Arthropoda > Merostomata > Xiphosura > Limulidae > Tachypleus > Tachypleus tridentatus. The sequence continues at coordinate 153,653,622 of NC_134832.1, read as the reverse complement.
AAAATGAATCTGGTTATTTAAATAATGTGTCTAAAATGAAACTGGTTATTTAAATAATGTACCTAAAATGAATCTGGTTATTTAAATAATGTACCTAAAATGAAACTGGTTATTTAAATAATGTGCCTAAAATGAAACTGGTTATTTAAATAATGTACCTAAAATGAAACTGGTTATTTAAATAATGTGCCTAAAATGAAACTGGTTATTTAAATAATGTACCTAAAATGAATCTGGTTATTTAAATAATGTGCCTAAAATGAATCTGGTTATTTAAATAATGTGCCTAAAATGAATCTGGTTATTTAAATAATGTACCTAAAATGAAACTGGTTATTTAAATAATGTGCCTAAAATAAATCTGGTTATTTAAATAATGTGTCTAAAATGAAACTGGTTATTTAAATAATGTACCTAAAATGAATCTGGTTATTTAAATAATGTACCTAAAATGAAACTGGTTATTTAAATAATGTGCCTAAAATGAAACTGGTTATTTAAATAATGTACCTAAAATGAAACTGGTTATTTAAATAATGTACCTAAAATGAATCTGGTTATTTAAATAATGTACCTAAAATGAATCTGGTTATTTAAATAATGTACCTAAAATGAAACTGGTTATTTAAATAATGTGCCTAAAATGAAACTGGTTATTTAAATAATGTACCTAAAATGAAACTGGTTATTTAAATAATGTACCTAAAATGAATCTGGTTATTTAAATAATGTACCTAAAATGAAACTGGTTATTTAAATAATGTGCCTAAAATGAAACTGGTTATTTAAATAATGTACCTAAAATGAAACTGGTTATTTAAATAATATACCTAAATAAACTGGTTATTTAAATAATGTACCTAAAATGAAACTGGTTATTTAAATAATGTGCCTAAAATGAAACTGGTTATTTAAATAATGTACCTAAAATGAATCTGGTTATTTAAAAAATGTGCCTAAAATGAAACTGATTATTTAAATAATGTGCCTAAAATGAAACTGGTTATTTAAATAATGTACCTAAAATGAAACTCGTTATTTAAATAATGTACCTAAAATGAATCTGGTTATTTAAATAATGTACCTAAAATGAAACTCGTTATTTAAATAATGTGCCTAAAGTGAAACTGGTTATTTAAATAATGTACCTAAAATGAAACTGGTTATTTAAATAATGTACCTAAAATGAATCTGGTTATTTAAATAATGTACCTAAAATGAATCTGGTTATTTAAATAATGTACCTAAAATGAAACTGGTTATTTAAATAATGTGCCTAAAATGAAACTGGTTATTTAAATAATGTACCTAAAATGAAACTGGTTATTTAAATAATGTACCTAAAATGAATCTGGTTATTTAAATAATGTACCTAAAATGAAACTGGTTATTTAAATAATGTGCCTAAAATGAAACTGGTTATTTAAATAATGTACCTAAAATGAAACTGGTTATTTAAATAATATACCTAAATAAACTGGTTATTTAAATAATGTACCTAAAATGAAACTGGTTATTTAAATAATGTACCTAAAATTAAACTGGTTATTTAAATAATGTACCTAAAATGAAACTAGTTATTTAAAAAATGTGCCTAAAATGAAACTGATTATTTAAATAATGTACCTAAAATGAAACTGGTTATTTAAATAATGTACCTAAAATGAAACTCGTTATTTAAATAATGTGCCTAAAATGAAACTGGTTATTTAAATAATGTGCCTAAAATAAATCTGGTTATTTAAATAATGTACCTAAAATGAAACTGGTTATTTAAATAATGTACCTAAAATGAAACTGGTTATTTAAATAATGTGCCTAAAATGAAACTGGTTATTTAAATAATGTGCCTAAAATGAATCTGGTTATTTAAATAATGTGTCTAAAATGAAACTGGTTATTTAAATAATGTACCTAAAATGAATCTGGTTATTTAAATAATGTGCCTAAAATGAAACTGGTTATTTAAATAATGTACCTAAAATGAAACTGGTTATTTAAATAATGTACCTAAAATGAATCTGGTTATTTAAATAATGTGCCTAAAATGAAACTGGTTATTTAAATAATGTACCTAAAATGAATCTGGTTATTTAAATAATGTACCTAAAATGAAACTCGTTATTTAAATAATGTGCCTAAAGTGAAACTGGTTATTTAAATAATGTGCCTCAAATGAAACTGGTTATTTAAATAATGTACCTAAAATGAATCTGGTTATTTAAATAATGTACCTAAAATGAAACTGGTTATTTAAATAATGTGCCTAAAATGAAACTGGTTATTTAAATAATGTACCTAAAATGAAACTGGTTATTTAAATAATATACCTAAATAAACTGGTTATTTAAATAATGTACCTAAAATTAAACTGGTTATTTAAATAATGTACCTAAAATTAAACTGGTTATTTAAATAATGTACCTAAAATGAAACTAGTAATTTAAAAAATGTGCCTAAAAAGAAACTGATTATTTAAATAATGTACCTAAAATGAAACTGGTTATTTAAATAATGTACCTAAAATGAAACTCGTTATTTAAATAATGTGCCTAAAATGAAACTGGTTATTTAAATAATGTGCCTAAAATGAAACTGGTTATTTAAATAATGTACCTAAAATGAAACTGGGCATTTAAATAATGTGCCTAAAATGAAACTGGTTATTTAAATAATGTACCTAAAATGAATCTGGTTATTTAAATAATGTGCCTAAAATGAATCTGGTTATTTAAATAATGTGCCTAAAATGAAACTGGTTATTTAAATAATGTACCTAAAATGAATCTGGTTATTTAAATAATGTACCTAAAATGAAACTCGTTATTTAAATAATGTGCCTAAAGTGAAACTGGTTATTTAAATAATGTTCCTAAAATGAAACTCGTTATTTAAATAATGTGCCTAAAATGAAACTGGTTATTTAAATAATGTACCTAAAATGAATCTGGTTATTTAAATAATGTACTAAAATGAAACTGGTTATTTAAATAATGTGCCTAAAATGAAACTGGTTATTTAAATAATGTACCTAAAATGAAACTGGTTATTTAAATAATATACCTAAAAAACTGGTTATTTAAATAATGTATGTAAAATGAAACTGGTTATTTAAATAATGTACCTAAAATTAAACTGGTTATTTAAATAATGTACCTAAAATGAAACTAGTTATTTAAAAAATGTGCCTAAAATGAAACTGGTTATTTAAATAATGTGCCTAAAATAAATCTGGTTATTTAAATAATGTGCCTAAAATGAATCTGGTTATTTAAATAATGTACCTAAAATGAAACTGGTTATTTAAATAATGTACCTAAAATGAAACTGGTTATTTAAATAATGTACCTAAAATGAAACTGAATATTTAAATAATGTGCCTAAAATGAAACTGGTTATTTAAATAATGTGCCTAAAATGAATCTGGTTATTTAAATAATGTGTCTAAAATGAAACTGGTTATTTAAATAATGTACCTAAAATGAATCTGGTTATTTAAATAATGTACCTAAAATGAAACTGGTTATTTAAATAATGTGCCTAAAATGAAACTGGTTATTTAAATAATGTACCTAAAATGAAACTGGTTATTTAAATAATGTGCCTAAAATGAAACTGGTTATTTAAATAATGTACCTAAAATGAATCTGGTTATTTAAATAATGTGCCTAAAATGAATCTGGTTATTTAAATAATGTGCCTAAAATGAAACTGGTTATTTAAATAATGTACCTAAAATGAATCTGGTTATTTAAATAATGTACCTAAAATGAAACTGGTTATTTAAATAATGTGCCTAAAGTGAAACTGGTTATTTAAATAATGTACCTAAAATGAAACTGGTTATTTAAATAATGTGCCTCAAATGAAACTGGTTATTTAAATAATGTACCTAAAATGAATCTGGTTATTTAAATAATGTACCTAAAATGAAACTGGTTATTTAAATAATGTGCCTAAAATGATACTGGTTATTTAAATAATGTACCTAAAATGAAACTGGTTATTTAAATAATATACCTAAATAAACTGGTTATTTAAATAATGTACCTAAAATGAAACTGGTTAATTAAATAATGTACCTAAAATTAAACTGGTTATTTAAATAATGTACCTAAAATGAAACTTGTTATTTTAAAAATGTGCCTAAAATGAAACTGATTATTTAAATAATGTACCTAAAATGAAACTGGTTATTTAAATAATGTACCTAAAATGAAACTCGTTATTTAAATAATGTGCCTAAAATGAAACTGGTTATTTAAATAATGTGCCTAAAATAAATCTGGTTATTTAAATAATGTGCCTAAAATGAAACTGGTTATTTAAATAATGCACCTAAAATGAATCTGGTTATTTAAATAATGTACCTGAAATGAATCTGGTTATTTAAATAATGTACCTAAAATGAAACTGGTTATTTAAATAATGTGCCTAAAATGAAACTGGTTATTTAAATAATGTACCTAAAATGAAACTGGTTATTTAAATAATGTGCCTAAAATGAAACTGGTTATTTAAATAATGTACCTAAAATGAATCTGGTTATTTAAATAATGTACCTAAAATGAATCTGGTTATTTAAATAATGTGCCTAAAATGAAACTGGTTATTTAAATAATGTACCTAAAATGAAACTGGTTATTTAAATAATGTGCCTAAAATGAAACTGGTTATTTAAATAATGTACCTAAAATGAAACTGGTTATTTAAATACTGTACCTTAAATGAAACTGGTTATTTAAATAATGTACCTAAAATGAAACTGGTTATTTAAATAATGTACCTAAATAAACTGGTTATTTAAATAATGTACCTAAAATGAAACTGGTTATTTAAATAATGTACCTAAAATGAAACTGGTTATTTAAATAATGTACCTAAAATGAAACTGGTTATTTAAATAATGTACCTAAAATGAAACTGGTTATTTAAATAATGTGCCTAAAATGAAACTGATTATTTAAATAATGTACCTAAAATGAAACTGGTTATTTAAATAATTTACCTAAAATGAAACTTGTTATTTAAATAATGTGCCTAAAATGAAACTGGTTATTTAAATAATGTGCCTAAAATGAATCTGGTTATTTAAATAATGTGCCTAAAATGAAACTGGTTATTTAAATTATGATGTACCTAAAATGAATCTGGTTATTTAAATAATGTATCTAAAATGAAACTGGTTATTTAAATAATGTTCCTAAAATGAAACTGGTTATTTAAATAATGTACCTAAAGTGAATCTGGTTATTTAAATAATGTACCTAAAATGAAACTGGTTATTTAAATAATGTACTTAAAATGAAACTGGTTATTTAAATAATGTACCTAAAATGAAACTGGTTATTTAAATAATGTGCCTAAAATGAAACTGATTATTTGAATAATGTACCTAAATTAAATCTGGTTATTTAAATAATGTACCTAAAATGAAACTGGTTATTTAAATAATGTACCTATAATAAAACTGATTATTTAAATTATGTACTTAAAATGAAACTGGTTATTTAAATAATGTGCCTAAAATGAAACTGGTTATTTAAATAATGTACCTAAAATGAAACTGGTTAATTAAATAATGTACCTAAAATTAAACTGGTTATTTAAATAATGTACCTAAAATGAAACTTGTTATTTTAAAAATGTGCCTAAAATGAAACTGATTATTTAAATAATGTACCTAAAATGAAACTGGTTATTTAAATAATGTACCTAAAATGAAACTCGTTATTTAAATAATGTGCCTAAAATGAAACTGGTTATTTAAATAATGTGCCTAAAATAAATCTGGTTATTTAAATAATGTGCCTAAAATGAAACTGGTTATTTAAATAATGCACCTAAAATGAATCTGGTTATTTAAATAATGTACCTGAAATGAATCTGGTTATTTAAATAATGTACCTAAAATGAAATTGGTTATTTAAATAATGTGCCTAAAATGAAACTGGTTATTTAAATAATGTACCTAAAATGAAACTGGTTATTTAAATAATGTGCCTAAAATGAAACTGGTTATTTAAATAATGTACCTAAAATGAATCTGGTTATTTAAATAATGTGCCTAAAATGAATCTGGTTATTTATATAATGTGCCTAAAATGAAACTGGTTATTTAAATAATGTACCTAAAATGAAACTGGTTATTTAAATAATGTGCCTAAAATGAAACTGGTTATTTAAATAATGTACCTAAAATGAAACTGGTTATTTAAATACTGTACCTTAAATGAAACTGGTTATTTAAATAATGTACCTAAAATGAAACTGGTTATTTAAATAATGTACCTAAATAAACTGGTTATTTAAATAATGTACCTAAAATGAAACTGGTTATTTAAATAATGTACCTAAAATGAAACTGGTTATTTAATTAATGTACCTAAAATGAAACTGGTTATTTAAATAATGTACCTAAAATGAAACTGGTTATTTAAATAATGTGCCTAAAATGAAACTGATTATTTAAATAATGTACCTAAAATGAAACTGGTTATTTAAATAATTTACCTAAAATGAAACTGGTTATTTAAATAATGTGCCTAAAATGAAACTGGTTATTTAAATAATGTGCCTAAAATGAATCTGGTTATTTAAATAATGTGCCTAAAATGAAACTGGTTATTTAAATAATGATGTACCTAAAATGAATCTGGTTATTTAAATAATGTATCTTAAATGAAACTGGTTATTTAAATAATGTTCCTAAAATGAAACTGGTTATTTAAATAATGTACCTAAAATGAATCTGGTTATTTAAATAATGTACCTAAAATGAAACTGGTTATTTAAATAATGTACTTAAAATGAAACTGGTTATTTAAATAATGTACCTAAAATGAAACTGGTTATTTAAATAATGTGCCTAAAATGAAACTGATTATTTGAATAATGTACCTAAAATAAATCTGGTTATTTAAATAATGTACCTAAAATGAAACTGGTTATTTAAATAATGTACCTATAATAAAACTGATTATTTAAATAATGTACTTAAAATAAAACTGGTTATTTAAATAATGTACCTAAAATGAAACTGGTTATTTAAATAATGTGCCTAAAATGAAACTGGTTATTTAAATAATGTGCCTAAAATGAAACTGGTTATTTAAATAATGTACCTAAAATGAAACTGGTTATTTAAATAATGTACCTTAAATGAAACTGGTTATTTAAATTATGTACTTAAAATGAAACTGGTTATTTAAATAATGTGCCTAAAATGAAACTGGTTATTTAAATAATGTACCTAAAATGAAACTGGTTATTTAAATGTTTGTTTTCTTTTATTTCAATTGATATTTAAATGATTATACTAACTGGTATAAATATTTTTTGTCTAAGTTTTTGTTTGTTTGCAATAGAATACAAAACTACACAATGGGTTGTGGGTGCTGCGCCCACCAGGGGTATCTAAACTTGGTTTTAGCGCTATATGTTTGCAGCCATACCGCTGTGTCACTGGGAAGTTTATGACAATAAAAACACAGTTCATAAGAAAATAATGTACGAACGAAAATTTATTTTCATTGGTCTGGTATGGCCAGGTATTTGGGCGCTCGACTCGTAATCTGATGGTCGCAGACTCGTATCTCCGTCACACCAAACTTGCTCGCCCTTTCAGCCTTGAGGGCTTTGTAATGTGACTGTCAATCCCACTATTCGTTGGTAAAAGAGTAGCCCAAGGGTTGGCGGTGGGTGGCGATGACTAGCTGACTTTCCTCGAGTCTTACATTCTTAATAGGGACGGCTAGTGCGAATAGTTCTCGTATAGCTGGGTGGGTGACAATGACTAGCTGACTCTCCTCGAGTCTTACATTCCTAATAGGGACGGATAGTGTTACTAGTTCTCGTATAGCTGGGTGGGTGGCGATGACTAGCTGACTTTCCTCGAGTCTTACATTCCTAATAGGGACGGCTAGTGCGAATAGTTCTCGTATAGCTGGGTGGGTGGCGATGACTAGCTGACTTTCCTCGAGTCTTACATTCCTAATAGGGACGGCTAGTGTTAATAGTTCTCGTATAGCTGGGTGGGTGGCGATGACTAGCTGACTTTCCTCGAGTCTTACATTCCTAATAGGGACGGCTAGTGTTAATAGTTCTCGTATAGCTGGGTGGGTGGCGATGACTAGCTGACTTTCCTTGAGTCTTACATTCCTATTAGGGACGGCTAGTGCGAATAGTTCTCGTATAGCTGGGTGGGTGGCGATGACTAGCTGACTTTCCTTGAGTCTTACATTCCTAATAGGGACGGCTAGTGCGAATAGTTCTCGTATAGCTGGGTGGGTGGCGATGACTAGCTGACTTTCCTCGAGTCTTACATTCCTAATAGGGACGGCTAGTGCGAATAGTTCTCGTATAGCTGGGTGGGTGGCGATGACTAGCTGACTTTCGTTGAGTCTTACATTCCTAATAGGGACGGCTAGTGCGAATAGTTCTCGTATAGCTGGGTGGGTGGCGATGACTAGCTGACTTTCCTCGAGTCTTACATTCCTAATAGGGACGGCTAGTGCGAATAGTTCTCGTATAGCTGGGTGGGTGGCGATGACTAGCTGACTTTCGTTGAGTCTTACATTCCTAATAGGGACGGCTAGTGCGAATAGTTCTCGTATAGCTGGGTGGGTAGCGATGACTAGCTGACTTTCCTCGAGTCTTACATTCCTAATAGGGACGGCTAGTGCGAATAGTTCTCGTATAGCTGGGTGGGTGGCGATGACTAGCTGACTTTCCTCGAGTCTTACATTCCTAATAGGGACGGCTAGTGCGAATAGTTCTCGTATAGCTGGTTGGGTGGCGATGACTAGCTGACTTTCCTCGAGTCTTACATTCCTAATAGTGACGGCTAGTGCGAATAGTTCTCGTATAGCTGGGTGGGTGGCGATGACTAGCTGACTTTCCTCGAGTCTTACATTCCTAATAGGGACGGCTAGTGCGAATAGTTCTCGTATAGCTGGGTGGGTGGCGAAGACTAGCTGACTTTCCTCGAGTCTTACATTCCTAATAGGGACGGCTAGTGCGAATAGTTCTCGTATAGCTTAGCACGAATTTCAAAACAAATAAACATTTCATTTATTTCAATAATAGACCTGATACCTTGATGTAAGCCATTTGAAATACCGTGTTCAACAATTTTACGGTAAAGCAGACATTTTCTCTTATAAGATAAGCAATAATCTAAATATATCCACGAAATTGTTCATTCATTAAAATCAAGAATTTCTGTAATTTTTCCATATGTCACAGTTTTAGAACCCCATAATTAAATTATCATTGACATTAAATTCTACAATACATTCTCACTTCTTGCATTGAAAGTAGCGCTTGTGAAGCGCTTTTTATAGTTCAGATTGAGGAATATAAACTTCGAAATAATGTCACTCATGTTTATTTGTTTATCACGTTTGTGCTGTTTTATAATTTTTTCATGCTTATATATATTGACCAACAGAGTGTGGCTCCATCTCTTTTTTATTTTTGCAATATTTCAACAACATTTTGCATTTTGAAAGCTAATAACTAAAGTAATTTCAGCCTCACGCACACCTACTTAAATTGTTGATCATATGTATATATGTCTTCAATAAACGAATATATCGAAACACTAATTAGAACGCCTAGTTTTAAGTGAAACCATCTGTTTCATCAAGTACAAAGTTACACAGTGGGCTATTTTTGTTGTGCCCACCACGGATATCTAAACCAGGTTTTAGCGTGTTAAGCCTTTAAAATTATCGCTCAGCCACTAGTCATCACCACCCACCGCCAACTCTTGGGCTACTCTTTTACCAACGAATAGTGGAATTAACCTCAACATTATAACGCTTTCACGGCTGAAAGGGCGAGCATGTTTCGTGTGACGGGGATTAAAACCCGCGACCCTCAGATTACGAGTCGAGTGCCTTAACCACCTGGCCATGTCAAGCCTTTTCAAATATAAAACGTATCTGAGTCTGGTCTAAATGCTTTCGGCTTTTCATACATTATAAACAAGCTTTGCCAACGATTTCTCTTCTCTGCTGCTTGAAACGTATTTTCTCTTATGAATGTTGCTTTATAACGAATAAGATATACATCTTTATTACAAGATATACAACTTTATTACAAGATATACAACTTTATTACAAGATATACAACTTTATTATTAAATATACATCTTTATTATAAGGTATACATTTTATTATAAGGTATATATCCTTATTATAAGATATACATCTTTATTATAAGACATACATCTTTATTAAAACACCGAGGCTGTCATTTTCAGTGTTTTTTGTTTCGAATTTCGCGCAAAGCTACACGTCTCTAATTTAACCGTGTAAGACAACTAATCATTACCACCCACCGCCAACTCTTGGGCTACTCTTTTACCAACGAATAGTGGGATTGACCATTACTTTATAACGCCCCACGGCTGAAAGGGCAAGCATGTTGGTGTGACGGAAATTCGAACCCGCGACTCTCAAGTTGCGAATCGAGCACCTTAGCCACCTGGCCATGCGGAATCTCCATTGTCAGTCAGATCTGGAAATGTAATGTTACAAGAACATCTAAGAAACTTTGTTCTTCTTTCGCACGATCGATACAGTATAAGATAATAACTTGTTTAACTATGATAGATAAATGAATATAGAAATTAATATAAAGTCAATTATTTTATATTATAGACATATTCAACTTCCATACAAACCTTAAACATTTATTATACATATATAGAAAATATTGATTTTTAAACACATCTATAACGAATATTAAAAGTTAATCATGTCCCATTTATACTCTACTATTAATTTAGGAAGATAAATACATTTAAACAAACTGTATGAGCTCTTAGCCTTCAACGAAAGACCTAAAGGCTTATAATGCTACCAACCATGTTTTGATACTCGTGGTGCACACACTGCGTATTTATTTAGAATCAAACAAACATGAACCCTCACTCTAAATTAGCTGCCCAATTCCTCACCTAAACACTAATTTTCTAATTCACGAACTTGTTGACGTCATTTTTGAAACGTCTTTTAAGTATGTACCAGTGGTACAACAGTATATCTACGGAATCACACTGCTAAAAACCGGATTTCGATACCCGTGGTGGGTTGAGCCCAGATAGCCCATTGTGTAGCTTTGTACTTAATTCTAAACAAACAAACAAACTTTTAAGTACGAGATAGAGAAAAAATAGTATTGGGTATCGAAACTCGGTTTCTAGCGTTTTAAGTCTGCAGACGTACTGCTGTTTCACAGGATTATCTGGATTAATCATAATCAGAATAAAGTAGATTTTAATGCTAAAGTTAAACAAAGATATTCTTGTACACGACTTGACAGATGATTATTTGGTGATAATGAAAACCAGAATGAATAACGTTGAATATTTGTTCCTAGTTCGTCAGTTGACACAGAGTCTTCGTGTTGAATATTTGTTTCTAGTTCGTCAGTTGACACAGAGTCTTCGTGTTGAATAATTGTTCCTAGTTCGTCAGTTGACACAGAGTCTTCGTGTTGAATATTTGTTTCTAGTTCGTCAGTTGACACAGAGTCTTCGTGTTGAATATTTGTTTTTGGTTTGTTTGTTGACACAGAATCTTTGTGTTGAATATTTGTTTCTAGTTCGTCAGTTGATACAGAGTCTTCGTGTTGAATATTTGTTCCTAGTTCGTCAGTTGACACAGAGTCTTCTTGTTGAATAATTGTTCCTAGTTTGTCAGTTGACACAGAGTCTTCGTGTTGAATATTTGTTTCTAGTTCGTCAGTTGACACAGAGTCTTCGTGTTGAATATTTGTTTCTAGTTCGTCAGTTGACACAGAGTCTTCGTGTTGAATATTTGTTTCTAGTTCGTCAGTTGACACAGAGTCTTCGTGTTGAATAATTGTTCCTAGTTCGTCAGTTGATACAGAGTCTTCGTGTTGAATAATTGTTCCTAGTTCGTCAGTTGACACAGAGTCTTCGTGTTGAATATTTGTTTCTAGTTCGTCAGTTGACACAGAGTCTTCGTGTTGAATATTTGTTTTTGGTTTGTTTGTTGACACAGAATCTTTGTGTTGAATATTTGTTTCTAGTTCGTCAGTTGATACAGAGTCTTCGTGTTGAATATTTGTTCCTAGTTCGTCAGTTGACACAGAGTCTTCTTGTTGAATAATTGTTCCTAGTTTGTCAGTTGACACAGAGTCTTCGTGTTGAATATTTGTTTCTAGTTCGTCAGTTGACACAGAGTCTTCGTGTTGAATATTTGTTTCTAGCTCGTCAGTTGACACAGAGTCTTCGTGTTGAATATTTGTTTTTGGTTTGTTTGTTGACACAGAATCTTTGTGTTGAATATTTGTTTCTAGTTCGTCAGTTGACACAGAGTCTTCGTGTTGAATATTTGTTTCTAGTTCGTCAGTTGACACAGAGTCTTCGTGTTGAATATTTGTTTTTGGTTTGTTTGTTGACACAGAGTCTTTGTGTTGAATATTTGTTTCTAGTTCGTCAGTTGACACAGAGTCTTTGTGTTGAATATTTGTTTCTTGTTCGTCAGTTGACACAGAGTCTTCGTGTTGAATATTTGTATTTGGTTTGTTAGTTGGCACAGAGTCCTCAGAATATTCAAGACTAGTAGAAACAGTTATATTTGTGTTGATTAGTAAAGAGGTAAACAGAGATTATAAGTAGATAAGATTACATACACTTTGACTTCTTTGGTACGATTTTTGCTACATCTTCATATGTATACAGAACACTGACATAGGTACATTCATGTCTCCATATACAGCACTAACATGGTTACATGTATGTTTGCATTCGTACATAGTTACGTATATGTCTATATCCACTCATGGTTGAATTTATGACTTCTTCTATAAAAATAATTAAAAATAGTGTAAGAAAGACCTTACACTGTTTGGATAGAAGCGGGAAATGAAGATCTTACACTGTTTGAATAGAAGCGGGAAATGAAGACCTTGCACTGTTTGAATAGAAGCGGGAAATGAAGACCTTCCACTGTTTGAAATGACGGCGTCTCTGTATGTTAAATGTATGAGAATTAAAAAACAAATGTCTCAGAAGTCTGAAAACCAGGTTGACATTCAGAGACAGAAAACCAAGTTGACATTCAGAGACAGAAAACCAAGTTGACATTCAGAGACAGAAAACCAAGTTGACATTCAGAGAAGAAATCCAGGTTGACATTCAGAGACAGAAGACCAAGTTGACATTGAGAGACAGAAAACCAAGTTGACATTCAGAGACAGAAAACCAAGTTGACATTCAGAGACAGAAAACCAGGTTGACATTCAGAGAAGAAATCCAGGTTGACATTCAGAGACAGAAGACCAAGTTGACTTTGAGAGACAGAAAACCAAGTTGACATTCAGAGACAGAAAACCAGGTTGACATTGAGAAAGAGAAAACCAGGTTGACATTCAGAGACAGAAGACCAAGTTGACATTGAGAGACAGAAAACCAGGTTGACATTTAGAGACAAAAAACCAAGTTGACATTCAGAGACACAAGTTACAAAATTCAGTCTTCACTTTAGTAAGTTGCTCTAAAAGCATAAAATATTTTTCCAGGAAAATCATTAAAAATAATTTTGTTTTCACTTCTACTGGATTTGCGATTTTAAAAATTATAGTAATTTTCCGTGGAGACGTGCCTACATATAATCTTATAGAAATAATAATAAATACATATTTATATTATTAATCGTCCCCTTAACAAATGATATTCAAGGCAACCATAATATCAATATAAGTATTCTCCTTAGAAACCCTATTAAACCGAGTTCTAGGAATTGAAGCTGCGAGCAGAAAGCTCCTTACAGGGAGCAAGTCTGTAAGACACAGAGACAAACAAACGATTGTAATGATTTTAATAAGACCTAGAGACAAACACGTGGTTGTAATGATTTTTTAAAATAGTTCTCTAGTCTAGTTTTATTACATGTAAAATTGAAAGTAAAAGTTTATTTTTTGTTACGTTGAAGAGTCTTGATGTTTTATATGTATCTGAATGATTTATATGATTAGAACAGTAGAAAAGTTCTATATGAAGACACGAAACGCTTAACTTTATTACTAATTAAAATTATAATATCGACTGTAAAGTATTATTGTAATTCTCTAATTTGATACAATTCTGTTTCTTAAATAGTCTACATATTTTTTAAAAATCCTATAAATATATGTTTACTTCAACATAAGCATATAAATATGTTTATTATAGAGTTTTTATCTCCAATTAGGAATAGCACGTTTTATGTTTCTATTTTCTTAGTGGGTTTCGAACACATTTATTTTACTTAAACAATCTCATATCTGGCTCGCTTGAAGCCTAAAAATGCTAACATTTGAGGATCGATCCTCGCGGCATACATAAAACCCATAATGTATCTGCAGCTATGCGTTAAACTCAAATAATTATGTAAACCTGGGTTTCGCTGACTTTGATGTTAGATTAACTTTTCTCTTTCTTTCTGTTGTGGGTGAATCATACTCACGCACGTCATTATGATGTGATGGGTTATTGTAGATAAACAGGTCATGTATGTCTATGGTGTTCACACCATTTAGCACAATATTCCTCATACGTTTCCTGAAGACAGCAATCGAAACATGAGATGCTAACTGATTGATAGTTTATATCCAATAATATATAATAGTTAGTAACTAACTTGTTATCAGACTAGCTGAAACTAACACAGATTAGTGGTGAGAACGCTGTTGGGTTGGAACGAAATACGTCGTCACCAATGGATATAACTGATATAATGTGGTTGGAATATCAATATTATACATTCTTCTCATTTATAACACTTCCTGAGGGCTAGGTAGAATATGTAGTGTTAGAAATGTAACAAACCTCATACTAATGTCCGATAATAAGTATAATTAATTATAATTTATAACACTTCCTGAGGGCTAGGTAGAATATGTAGTGTTAGAAATGTAACAAACCTCATACTAATGTGTGATAATAAGTATAATTAATTATAATTTATAACACTTCCTGAGGGCTAGGTAGAATATGTAGTGTTAGAAATGTAACAAACCTCATACTAATGTCCGATAATAAGTATAATTAATTATAATTTATAATACTTCCTGAGGGCTAGGTAGAATATGTAGTGTTAGAAATGTAACAAACCTCATACTAATGTCCGATAATAAGTATAATTAATTATAATTTATAACACTTCCTGAGGGCTAGGTAGAATATGTAGTGTTAAAAATGTAACAAACCTCATACTAATGTGTGATAATAAGTATAATTAATTATAATTTATAACACTTCCTGAAGGCTAGGTAAAATATGTAGTGTTAGAAATGTAACAAACCTCATACTAATGTGTGATAATAAGTATAATTAATTATAATTTATAACACTTCCTGAAGGCTAGGTAGAATATGTAGTGTTAAAAATGTAACAAACCTCATACTAATGTGTGATAATAAGTATAATTAATTATAATTTATAACACTTCCTGAAGGCTAGGTAAAATATGTAGTGTTAGAAATGTAACAAACCTAATACTAATGTGTGATAATAAGTATAATTAATTATAATTTATAACACTTCCTGAAGGCTAGGTAAAATATGTAGTGTTAGAAATGTAACAAACCTCACACTAATGTGTGATAATAAGTATAATTAATTATAATTTATAACACTTCCTGAAGGCTAGGTAAAATATGTAGTGTTAGAAATGTAACAAACCTCATACTAATGTGTGATAATAAGTATAATTAATTATAATTTATAACACTTCCTGAAGGCTAGGTAAAATATGTAGTGTTAGAAATGTAACAAACCTCACACTAATGTGTGATAATAAGTATAATTAATTATAATTTATAACACTTCCTGAAGGCTAGGTAAAATATGTAGTGTTAGAAATGTAACAAACCTCATACTAATGTGTGATAATAAGTATAATTAATTATAATTTATAACACTTCCTGAAGGCTAGGTAAAATATGTAGTGTTAGAAATGTAACAAACCTCATACTAATGTGTGATAATAAGTATAATTAATTATAATTTATAACACTTCCTGAAGGCTAGGTAAAATATGTAGTGTTAGAAATGTAACAAACCTCACACTAATGTGTGATAATAAGTATAATTAATTATAATCGTGTTGAGAGGCAATGAAAGGAGTTCACACCATAACAATTATAATGCATTGTTTAATTTGTGTATTTTCATTGTTTATAGTATTTTTGTCCGTACTCTCAACAATATTTTACGAGAAACTGTCAGTTTATGATAGTTAGGTTAGTCTTAAATACATATGCTTAGATAAAAAATGGAAAGCAGTTATTAAAAAGAAAGTACAACACTAAAAATATAAGAACTTTTAAATAATTCCGTAGGTAAGTTAACGACTAAAGGCAGTTCGCGTTAAGAAATTAATCCATTTTTCACTTAGCTGTAAATTGGAGCAGAAACACAAAGACGTTATTTAAATTATATTGTTACACGAAATTGTTTTGAACGACTAAAAATTTCATTGATAAAATTACTATTATTAACTTGATGTTTTTATTTCCACCCAACAGCAGTAACGTTTGTAGAGAAATAGAACGTTCACTCTCAGTTGAAGGAATTACTACAGGGACCAAAACCACAACGAAATTTCCATTTTGAGACTCAGTATATTTTGTGTCAAAATAAATAAAACGTTTTTTATACAGATATATAGATATGTACATACTGAGTGGCATTAAAAACACAACAAGTAATGAAATGAGTTGTTTCATACAGGTTGAACAATAACGGTACAAACACGCCTGGGTTTTAATCATGAGTATTCTCTGAAAACAGTTCAGTTGTTCAGATCATTTTAATCAGTGTGACTACGTATCAGTATTTAAACCTGTCAAAACGTACCCGTCTCTTGCTGTGGTACATATTGTGAGAATGTGGAAAAACTTTTGTACGTACTACACACTGTTCCTTCAGACTATAAGATGCCGTGTTTTACAAGTTTGGTTTCACCACAAAGAAAGATGTTACTGCTGACGCAAGAAAGCAGAGATCAGGCGGTCGGGATGCTAATGACAGAGGTGACAACAGCCGGGGTGGCGACACACTTTGGGGTGCACCTTCATGCACGACAATGCACGTCCGAACACGGCAAGGGTGTGTACAAATCGTTTGAGTGACAACAATGTAAATGTTCTGGACTGGCCTCCATATTCGCACGATATGAATCCCGTTGAGGATCTCTGGGACATTCTGGATCAGAGCGTCCGTCACCGGGATCCTGTCTCCAGCTATCTCGCTGAACTACATGCAGCACGTTTGGCTGAGTGGGACATTATCCCCTAGAGGCAGATTGAGAATCTGGTGACATCTAGGCCACGCAGGATCCAGGCTTTTCTGGAGGCGAATGGAGGACACATCCGTTATTAGTGTTCTGGACGTTAAAAACCTGACTGAACTGTTTATCTGCAGTTTCTAATCAAATATGAATATTGTGTAGTGCAAATACATGATGATTTCGTGATATGTACATTCAAAACTTATGTTTAACATAGCGTATTAAAATTGTTTAACTGTAGGTACGTTGTTATGTTTTTAATGCCTCTCAGTATATATAAATGGCCTATATAAATATTGTATAGTGTTAGTAGTTTTTCATTAAGACTCTTTCGTGAATTTGAAATAATTTCCAGTTAGAAAGCAAACTTCGCTATGTATAAAGCTATATTTTAATTATTGGAACACACAGTATTGTCAATCTCTTGCATTATATTCAAAGACAACTTTTTAATCTATCAGCACTTAGTTAACAATATCATTTCCAACTGTAGCGAGGACGTGCAAAATATACAGGGAACATCATTTTGTTTCTGTGCAAGTCTATAGTGTGATATCAAATCTATTGAAAATTCCTAATACATCAGTTACCGGTTTCGTTTACCATGGTCTCAAATAACTTGATTAAAACCAAACCCTGAGTGAGTACGACAACAATGTTATTGTTTCCAGCCTACTTTCTCATAGTTTAAGCTTCTCTAGGAACACGACGGGAACTCCATGTCAAAAGCCAAACCAAAAAGAAAATAATATTACAATAACAATTTAAATGCAATTGTGTATTATTTTGTCTACTATATTTTGTAATTAATTAAAACCGAAACAAGACATTTTAATTTTCGTGAATTAATTAATCTCTCAAAAATCTATACCTTTCTTTAATCTTGTAAGATAATCTGAACAAAATTGTTCAACACCACCCACCGCCAAACCTTGTACTACGCTTTTACCAACTAACAGTGTGATTTACTGTCACTTTATAACGCCCCCACGGCTGAAAAGACAAGTATGTTTGGTGCGACCGGGATTCGGGCCCGCGACCCTCAGATTGCGAGTTGAGAAAATTGTTGGATTAAATTGGACAAGTCATTTTATTGTTGGAACGGTTTGGAACAATTTCCTTAACTGTTGGAATGGTATAGAAGAAATTCATTTATTTATGGAATGATATAGGAATTTATTATTATTATTATTGGAATGGTATAAGACAATTTATCTTATTGATGGCATAAGACAACTTATTCTTTTAAATATCATGTGGTTCAGATATTTAATAATTGTTTATAAAATGTAGCAGAAGAAGTTAGGGTTAAGAAATAGATGTATTAGCTTTCTTTTAGTGTTACATGTATATAATGTTGTTATAGTCTATTCACTAGAACTTATGCCCATTTTCTTCAGGATGAAATGTAATGTATTATTTAAATATCACAATTAATTTTTTAAACAAAGAAAAATTAATTAGAATGTACTTTCACGAATGTAATTGAATTATTTCCAAGCGAGATTTCAACTTTCATCTGTCACGTGATGATAAATTTGAATGCTATTCTCATTAAATGTAAAGTAATAATAATATTAATGTGAACACACGTAAACATGTTTTTATGGTCAAATAAAATTCGCCTTGAGGTGAGTTTCCTTTGTTGCCACAATCTATTACACTATAATCTTCCTAATTACTTCTTGTTCTATTTGTTTCTCGTACAGTTAAAAATAACACTCAGAACAACTCAGTAGTTCTTCTCTCGTTCGTTAGAGGGATTACTTTTAGGTTTGGTTCACTTGTAGGCAGAGAACTTCAATAATCTCCACCCGTTACTTCTACAGAAATAGCGAAGATGGAGACAACGCGAACACTCGCGGGAACATTCATATCTGAAATATACAGGTTGATTGAAATGTAGATGTTTCTACGTTCATTTTCAACTCAAATATAACACGATCCTTCATACACGACACTACTGTTTATACATACTGCAGCTGATTAGGAAAGTTTTCATTTGTATTAACAGTGAAATATTGAGCTCTACGCTTGTATCTGTAGTCAATTTCTAAAAGCTACGTTTGAATCTTTAGTAAAAGTTTAAAAACCACGTTCTGTTCATAACAACATACTATTCTGTCAATAGTTAAAGTCTAAAAATTATTCTTGAATCCGAATAGATACCAAAATCTACTGTTCTGTCCGGAGTAAAATTATAAAATGTACATTAGGCGTTATTAATATTGCTATCATATTTGGTCATTATGACCAGAAACGAAAGATGGTTACGGACGTCGTTACCACCATAAGACTTTCATTAATGATGTATCTTTTACACATGTGGAAGACAGTTCAATTTATGTGATATCTCGACAAAAAATGGAGAGAAAAATGGATTTTCCCAAGTCCTATAACAACCTATATTAAATGTAAGAACACTTTATTTGTACTACTTAAGCCTAATATGGCTACTCAGATAATCCGTTACTCGAATAAACACAGGCCATAAAATGAACAAATGCAAATGGTATTGATCTCTTTAAGAGATTTTATGAAGCAGTCGGTAACACTGATCGTACCTAATATAGGCTTTAAATAATATTAAGATATATTTTATGATACCAGCATGTGGCTTCAGTAAACCTTACATGATTCATTCTCTCCAGTATTCTACTTCTAAATTATGTTCTTCTTAGCTAGAGTGTTGTTGCACTACGCATTAATAACAATAATTAACAGTATTCTGGAATACTAAGAAACTATTAATTGATAATTACTGTCATCTAAGACATATTCAGTTCCTCTGAAGCTATCAAACCTATTTCGAATCCGTTCTGTACCACAAAATATCCCTTCCTTCCCATACGAAGTTGTCGGTGTGTTAAAAGAATAAAAGTAAATAACTCAGCGTCGTTCAAGAAATTATCGAGGTGGAATAATCCCTATATATAACATGAAGTTATAAAGTCTTCAGGTAGTGTTTGAGGGTTTCGAACGTGTTTAATCGGTTTAAAAACGTTTCATAAATATTCTTGTTTAAAAATTTTTACAAGTGTCAATTTGAATTAAAACACTTTAGTTTAAAAACTTCTGAACGTTTTGATTAATATTTATACAAATATTTAAAACGTTATGATTATTATAAAAAAAACTCTAAAATGATTAAATTTATATTAATACACTCTAGTTTAAAAACTATTAAACATTTTGAACATTACTAATATTTTATAGTATGAGAACTACTACATGTTTCATATATACTGCAAAGTAAAAACTTTAAAACGTTTGATTAATTAATATACACAACTATAAAAACTATAAACAAGTAAAGTGCCAGAACATTTTACCATGCTTTACCAAGTTTCGTCTTCATGTATTCTATGTTAATTCTCCCTAAGTAATGAATCACATTAAACTTGTATACGTTTTAATAATGTTAATGCACGATGGATATGACTATATTTTCATAAGATAATCTAACCGGAACGAGAGCTTCAGTATTTTTAGTAGTTATGTAACATTTAGTTTGTTTGTTTTTATGATGAAAAATTAGAAATATTTTTTTAAGGGACCGTTTTTAATATTTGCTATAAATTCCATCGCTGGCAAATATTTTTGAGAAAAAAAGTTTGACATGCAAAACAATGTACACCAAAGATCCATTATATGTGAAAACACTTATCATACTATAGTTACTTTCACATCGCAGTTCAGCTTTGAAGGATTATAAAAATATATATATATTTTTTACGCGTAACGAGATTTTAGATGGCGCTAACGTTATGTTGTTTTCTTTCTAAAATTCTTTCCGATTCTGTGAAAGTGACCAACAAAACGATTTACGGTATCAGGTGACTATTGGACTTTTGCAGGGACGGGTGATCATCAGGTTTAGTTTTTCTTCAGAGCAAATAATTTCCATCTTAGATTTCTTAAAAGTGTTGTTTTAACCCCAGTTTACTTATTTTGTTTAAGAATTTCACGTAAGACCCCACAAGGGCAATCTGTGCCTAACTGTCCCTACTTTTTAAATGATACACTAGAAGGCAGTTAGTCAATGACACCTACCACCATCTCTAGAACTACACTAGTTTGAATGTTACTTCTATAGCACATTTTGATGTATCTCGTCCAAGTAGCTATTGTATACATCAAGAAACTGGTACATTAACAGCTTCTTCGTTGTCCAACACATAACTTGGTGTACTTGAATCTCATAAAAGTAAGCCTTTGGTAACTTTAACTTTGTTAATTTTGCACAATAATACTATTTAGTGAAACAACTTATACCAAAGAAAGTTTGCTGAAATGGTAAGATTATCCTTACTTTATGTAACTTTGTTATCAAGATTATCCTTACTTTATGTAACTTTGTTATCAAGATTATCCTTACTTTATGTAACTTTGTTATCAAGATTATCCTTACTTTATGTAACTTTGTTATCAAAATTATCCTTACTTTATGTAACTTTGTTATCAAGATTATCCTTACTTTATGTAACTTTGTTATCAAGATTATTCTTACTTTATGTAACTTTGTTATCAAGATTTATCTTACTTTATGTAACTTTGTTGTCAAGATTTATCTTACTTTATGTTACTTGTTATCTCTATAGTTAAGTCACCTTATATAATGGAACGTTGTTATCACAATTTATCTTTACTTAATGTAACTTGGCTATCAAGATTTATCTTACTATATGTAACTTATCATCTCTATAGTTAGGTCACCTTATATAATGGAACGTTGTTAACAAAGTTAATCTTTACTAAATGTAACTTGGCTATCAAGATTTATCTTACTTTATGTAACTTGTTATCTCTATAGTTAAGTCACCTTATATAATGGAACGTTGTTATCAAAATTTGTCTTTACTTAATGTAACTTGGCTATCAAGATTTATCTTACTATATGTAACTTGTTATCTCTATAGTTAAGTCACCTTATATAATGGAACGTTGTTATCAAAATTTATCTTTACTTAATGTAACTTGGCTATCAAGATTTATCTTAATATATATATAATTTGTTATCTCTATAGTTAAGTCACCTTATATAATGGAACGTTGTTATCAAAATTTATCTTTACTTAATGTAACTTGGCTATCAAGATTTATCTTACTTACTTATGTAACTTGTTATCTCTATAGTTAAGTCACCTTATATAATGGAACGTTGTTATCAAAATTTATCTTTACTTAATGTAACTTGGCTATCAAGATCTATCTTACTTAATGTAACTTGTTATCTCTATAGTTAAGTCAACTTATATAATAGAACGTTGTTATCAAAATTTATCTTTACTTAATGTAACTTGGCTATCAAGATTTATCTTACTTAATGTAACTTGTTATCTCTATAGTTAAGTCACCTTATATAATGGAACGTTGTTATCAAAATTTATCTTTACTTAATGTAACTTGGCTATCAAGATTTATCTTAATATATATATAATTTGTTATCTCTATAGTTAAGTCACCTTATATAATGGAACGTTGTTATCAAAATTTATCTTTACTTAATGTAACTTGGCTATCAAGATTTATCTTTATATATATATAACTTGTTATCTCTATAGTTAAGTCACCTTATATAATGGAACGTTGTTATCAAAATTTATCTTTACTTAATGTAACTTGGCTATCAAGATTTATCTTACTATTTATGTAACTTGTTATCTCTATAGTTAAGTCACCTTATATAATGGAACGTTGTTATCAAAATTTATCTTTACTTAATGTAACTTGGCTATCAAGATTTATCTTACTTAATGTAACTTGTTATCTCTATAGTTAAGTCACCTTATATAATGGAACGTTGTTATCAAAATTTATCTTTACTTAATGTAACTTGGCTATCAAGATTTATCTTACTTAATGTAACTTGTTATCTCTATAGTTAAGTCACCTTATATAATGGAACGTTGTTATCAAAATTTATCTTTACTTAATGTAACTTGGCTATCAAGATTTATCTTATATATATGTAACTTGTTATCTCTATAGTTAAGTCACCTTATATAATGGAACGTTGTTATCAAAATTTATCTTTACTTAATGTAACTTGGCTATCAAGATTTATCTTTACTTAATGTAACTTGGTTATCAAGATTTATCTTACTATATGTAACTTGTTATCTCTATAGTTAAGTCACCTTATATAATGGAACGTTGTTATCAAAATTTATCTTTACTTAATGTAACTTGGCTATCAAGATTTATCTTACTTAATGTAACTTGTTATCTCTATAGTTAAGTCACCTTATATAATGGAACGTTGTTATCAAAATTTATCTTACTTAATGTAACTTGTTATTTCTATAGTTAAGTCACCTTATATAATGGAACGTTGTTATCAAAATTTATCTTTGTTAATGTAACTTGGTTATTTCTATAGTTAAGTCACCTTATATAATGGAACGTTGTTATCTTAATGTAATTTATCTTTACTATAATGTAACTTAACTTTATCAAGATTTATCTTACTATGTAACTTGTTATCTCTATAGTTAAGTCACCTTATATAATGGAACGTTGTTATCAAAATTTATCTTTACTTAATGTAACTTGGCTATCAAGATTTATCTTACTATATGTAACTTGTTATCTCTATAGTTAAGTCACCTTATATAATGGAACGTTGTTATCAAAATTTATCTTTACTTAATGTAACTTGGCTATCAAGATTTATCTTACTTAATGTAACTTGTTATCTCTATAGTTAAGTCACCTTATATAATGGAACGTTGTTATCAAAATTTATCTTTACTTAATGTAACTTGGCTATCAAGATTTATCTTACTATATGTAACTTGTTATCTCTATAGTTAAGTCACCTTATATAATGGAACGTTGTTATCAAAATTTATCTTTACTTAATGTAACTTGGCTATCAAGATTTATCTTACTATATGTAACTTGTTATCTCTATAGTTAAGTCACCTTATATAATGGAACGTTGTTATCAAAATTTATCTTTACTTAATGTAACTTGGCTATCAAGATTTATCTTACTTAATGTAACTTGTTATCTCTATAGTTAAGTCACCTTATATAATGGAACGTTGTTATCAAAATTTATCTTTACTTAATGTAACTATCAAGATTTATCTATACTTAATGATTATCAAGATTTATCTTACTATATGTAACTTGTTATCTCTATAGTTAAGTCACCTTATATAATGGAACGTTGTTATCAAAATTTATCTTTACTTAATGTAACTTGGCTATCAAGATTTATCTTACTATATGTAACTTGTTATCTCTATAGTTAAGTCACCTTATATAATGGAACGTTGTTATCAAAATTTATCTTTACTTAATGTAACTTGGCTATCAAGATTTATCTTACTATATGTAACTTGTTATCTCTATAGTTAAGTCACCTTATATAATGGAACGTTGTTATCAAAATTTATCTTTACTTAATGTAACTTGGCTATCAAGATTTATCTTACTTAATGTAACTATCAAGTTATCTTACTATATGTAACTTGTTATCTCTATAGTTAAGTCACCTTATATAATGGAACGTTGTTATCAAAATTTATCTTTACTTAATGTAACTTGGCTATCAAGATTTATCTTACTTAATGTAACTTGTTATCTCTATAGTTAAGTCACCTTATATAATGGAACGTTGTTATCAAAATTTATCTTTACTTAATGTAACTTGGCTATCAAGATTTATCTTACTTAATGTAACTTGTTATCTCTATAGTTAAGTCACCTTATATAATGGAACGTTGTTATCAAAATTTATCTTTACTTAATGTAACTTGGCTATCAAGATTTATCTTTACTTAATGTAACTTGGTTATCAAGATTTATCTTACTATATGTAACTTGTTATCTCTATAGTTAAGTCACCTTATATAATGGAACGTTGTTATCAAAATTTATCTTTACTTAATGTAACTTGGCTATCAAGATTTATCTTACTTAATGTAACTTGTTATCTCTATAGTTAAGTCACCTTATATAATGGAACGTTGTTATCAAAATTTATCTTACTTAATGTAACTTGTTATTTCTGTAGTTAAGTCACTTTATATAATGGAACGTTGTTATAAAAATTTATCTTTACTTAATGTAACTTGGTTATCAAGATTTATCTTACTATATGTAACTTGTTATCTCTATAGTTAAGTCACCTTATATAATGGAACGTTGTTATCAAAATTTATCTTTACTTAATGTAACTTGGCTATCAAGATTTATCTTACTTAATGTAACTTGTTATCTCTATAGTTAAGTCACCTTATATAATGGAACGTTGTTATCAAAATTTATCTTTACTTAATGTAACTTGGCTATCAAGATTTATCTTAATATATGTAACTTGTTATCTCTATAGTTAAGTCACCTTATATAATGGAACGTTGTTATCAAAATTTATCTTTACTTAATGTAACTTGGCTATCAAGATTTATCTTTACTTAATGTAACTTGGTTATCAAGATTTATCTTACTATATGTAACTTGTTATCTCTATAGTTAAGTCACCTTATATAATGGAACGTTGTTATCAAAATTTATCTTTACTTAATGTAACTTGGCTATCAAGATTTATCTTACTTATATGTAACTTGTTATCTCTATAGTTAAGTCACCTTATATAATGGAACGTTGTTATCAAAATTTATCTTTACTTAATGTAACTTGGCTATCAAGTTATCTCTATTTAGTCTTTTATAACTTGTTACTCTATAGTTAAGTCACTTTATATAATGTAACTTGTTATTTCTATAGTTAAGTCACCTTATATAATGGAACGTTGTTATCAAAATTTATCTTTACTTAATGTAACTTGGCTATCAAGATTTATCTTACTATATGTAACTTGTTATCTCTATAGTTAAGTCACCTTATATAATGGAACGTTGTTATCAAAATTTATCTTTACTTAATGTAACTTGGCTATCAAGATTTATCTTACTATATGTAACTTGTTATCTCTATAGTTAAGTCACCTTATATAATGGAACGTTGTTATCAAAATTTATCTTTACTTAATGTAACTTGGCTATCAAGATTTATCTTAATATATGTAACTTGTTATCTCTATAGTTAAGTCACCTTATATAATGGAACGTTGTTATCAAAATTTATCTTTACTTAATGTAACTTGGCTATCAAGATTTATCTTTACTTAATGTAACTTGGTTATCAAGATTTATCTTACTATATATAACTTGTTATCTCTATAGTTAAGTCACCTTATATAATGGAACGTTGTTATCAAAATTTATCTTTACTTAATGTAACTTGGCTATCAAGATTTATCTTACTTAATGTAACTTGTTATCTCTATAGTTAAGTCACCTTATATAATGGAACGTTGTTATCAAAATTTATCTTACTTAATGTAATGTAACAATAGTTTGTTATCAAGATTTATCTTAGTTAAGTCTTGTTACTATAGTTAAGTCACCTTATATAATGGAACGTATGTTATCTAAAATTTATCTTACTTTAACTTGTTATCTCTATAGTTAAGTCACCTTATATAATGGAACGTTGTTATCAAGATTTATCTTACTTAATGTAACTTGTTATCAAGATCTATAGTTAAGTCACCTTATATAATGGAACGTTGTTATCAAAATTTATCTTTACTTAATGTAACTTGGAACGTTGTTATCAAGATTTATCTTTACTTAATGTAACTTGGTTATCAAGATTTATCTTACTTAATGTAACTTGTTATCTCTATAGTTAAGTCACCTTATATAATGGAACGTTGTTATCAAAATTTATCTTTACTTAATGTAACTTGGTTATCAAGATTTATCTTACTTACTTATGTAACTTGTTAATGTTAAGTCACCTTATATAATGGAACGTTGTTATCAAAATTTATCTTTACTTAATGTAACTTGGCTATCAAGATTTATCTTACTTATGTAACTTGTTATCTCTATAGTTAAGTCACCTTATATAATGGAACGTTGTTATCAAAATTTATCTTTACTTAATGTAACTTGGCTATCAATGTAATTTATCTTACCTTATATAATGTAACTTGTTATCTCTATAGTTAAGTCACCTTATATAATGGAACGTTGTTATCAAAATTTATCTTTACTTAATGTAACTTGGCTATCAAGATTTATCTTACTATATGTAACTTGTTATCTCTATAGTTAAGTCACCTTATATAATGGAACGTTGTTATCAAAATTTATCTTTACTTAATGTAACTTGGCTATCAAGATTTATCTTTACTTAATGTAACTTGTTATCTCTATAGTTTAGTCACCTTCAAGATTTATCTTACTATATGTAACTTGTTATCTCTATAGTTAAGTCACCTTATATAATGGAACGTTGTTATCAAAATTTATCTTTACTTAATGTAACTTGGCTATCAAGATTTATCTTACTATATGTAACTTGTTATCTCTATAGTTAAGTCACCTTATATAATGGAACGTTGTTATCAAAATTTATCTTTACTTAATGTAACTTGGCTATCAAGATTTATC
Organism: Tachypleus tridentatus; assembly: GCF_004210375.1. Lineage (NCBI taxonomy): Eukaryota > Metazoa > Arthropoda > Merostomata > Xiphosura > Limulidae > Tachypleus > Tachypleus tridentatus. Next base: position 153,625,838 of record NC_134832.1, on the reverse strand, counting down.
TTTACTTAATGTAACTTGTTATCAAGATTTATCTTACTATATGTAACTTGTTATCTCTATAGTTAAGTCACCTTATATAATGGAACGTTGTTATCAAAATTTATCTTTACTTAATGTAACTTGGCTATCAAGATTTATCTTACTTAATGTAACTTGTTATCTCTATAGTTAAGTCACCTTATATAATGGAACGTTGTTATCAAAATTTATCTTACTTAATGTAACTTGTTATTTCTGTAGTTAAGTCACTTTATATAATGGAACGTTGTTATCAAAATTTATCTTTACTTAATGTAACTTGTTATTTCTATAGTTAAGTCACCTTATATAATGGAACGTTGTTATCAAAATTTATCTTTACTTAATGTAACTTGTTATCTCTATAGTTAAGTCACCTTATATAATGGAACGTTGTTATCAAAATTTATCTTTACTTAATGTAACTTGTTATCAAAATTTATCTTTATTTATCAAGATTTACTTAATGTAACTTGTTATCTCTATAGTTAAGTCACCTTATATAATGGAACGTTGTTATCAAAATTTATCTTTACTTAATGTTATCTATCAAGATTTATCTTACTTATAATGTAACGTTGTTATTGTTATCTACTATAGTTAAGTCACCTTATATAATGGAACGTTGTTATCAAAATTTATCTTTACTTAATGTAACTTGGCTATCAAAATTTATCTTACTTAATGTAACTTGTTATCTTTATAGTTAAGTCACCTTATATAATGGAACGTTGTTATCAAAATTTATCTTTACTTAATGTAACTTGGCTATCAAGATTTATCTTACTATATGTAACTTGTTATCTCTATAGTTAAGTCACCTTATATAATGGAACGTTGTTATCAAAATTTATCTTTACTTAATGTAACTTGGCTATCAAGATTTATCTTACTATATGTAACTTGTTATCTCTATAGTTAAGTCACCTTATATAATGGAACGTTGTTATCAAAATTTATCTTTACTTAATGTAACTTGGCTATCAAGATTTATCTTACTATATGTAACTTGTTATCTCTATAGTTAAGTCACCTTATATAATGGAACGTTGTTATCAAAATTTATCTTTACTTAATGTAACTTGGCTATCAAGATTTATCTTACTATATGTAACTTGTCATCTCTATAGTTAGATCACCTTATATAATGGAACGTTGCTATCAAAATTTATCTTTACTTAATGTAACTTGGCTATCAAGTAACTTGTTATCTCTATAGTTAAGTCACCTTATATAATGGAACGTTGTTATCAAAATTTATCTTTACTTAATGTAACTTGGCTATCAAGATTTATCTTAATATATGTAACTTGTTATCTCTATAGTTAAGTCACCTTATATAATGGAACGTTGTTATCAAAATTTATCTTTACTTAATGTAACTTGGCTATCAAGATTTATCTTTACTTAATGTAACTTGGTTATCAAGATTTATCTTACTATATGTAACTTGTTATCTCTATAGTTAAGTCACCTTATATAATGGAACGTTGTTATCAAAATTTATCTTTACTTAATGTAACTTGGCTATCAAGATTTATCTTACTTAATGTAACTTGTTATCTCTATAGTTAAGTCACCTTATATAATGGAACGTTGTTATCAAAATTTATCTTTACTTAATGTAACTTGTTATTTCTGTAGTTAAGTCACTTTATATAATGGAACGTTGTTATCAAAATTTATCTTTACTTAATGTAACTTGTTATCTCTATAGTTAAGTCACCTTATATAATGGAACGTTGTTATCAAAATTTATCTTAATTACTATCAAATGTAACTTGTTATCTCTATAGTTAAGTCACCTTATATAATGGAACGTTGTTATCAAAATTTATCTTTACTTAATGTAACTTGGCTATCAAGATTTATCTTACTTAATGTAACTTGTTATCTCTATAGTTAAGTCACCTTATATATAACGTTGTTATCAAAATTTATCTTTACTTAATGTAACTTGTTATCAAAATTTATCTTTACTTAATGTAACTTGGCTATCAAGATTTATCTTACTTATATGTAACTTGTTATCTCTATAGTTAAGTCACCTTATATAATGGAACGTTGTTATCAAAATTTATCTTTACTTAATGTAACTTGGCTATCAAGATTTATCTTACTATATGTAACTTGTTATCTCTATAGTTAAGTCACCTTATATAATGGAACGTTGTTATCAAAATTTATCTTTACTTAATGTAACTTGGCTATCAAGATTTATCTTACTATATGTAACTTGTTATCTCTATAGTTAAGTCACCTTATATAATGGAACGTTGTTATCAAAATTTATCTTTACTTAATGTAACTTGGCTATCAAGATTTATCTTACTATATGTAACTTGTTATCTCTATAGTTAAGTCACCTTATATAATGGAACGTTGTTATCTTAATGTAACTTTATCAAGATTTATCTTACTTAATGTAACTTGTTATCTCTATAGTTAAGTCACCTTATATAATGGAACGTTGTTATCAAAATTTATCTTTACTTAATGTAACTTTGCTATCAAGATTTATCTTCTATGTAACTTGTTAAGTTAAGTCACTTATATAATGGAACGTTGTTATCAAAATTTATCTTTACTTAATGTAACTTGGCTATCAAGATTTATCTTACTATATGTAACTTGTTATCTCTATAGTTAAGTCACCTTATATAATGGAACGTTGTTATCAAAATTTATCTTTACTTAATGTAACTTGCTATCAAGATTTATCTTAACTATATCAACTTGTTATTCTATAGTTAAGTCACTTATATAATGGAACGTTGTTATCAAGATTTATCTTTACTTAATGTAACTTGGCTATCAAGATTTATCTTACTATATGTAACTTGTTATCTCTATAGTTAAGTCACCTTATATAATGGAACGTTGTTATCAAAATTTATCTTTACTTAATGTAACTTGGCTATATATGTAACTTGTTATCTCTATAGTTAATTTATCTTACTATAATGTAACTTGTTATCTCTATAGTTAAGTCACCTTATATAATGGAACGTTGTTATCAAAATTTATCTTTACTTAATGTAACTTGTTATCAAGATTTATCTTACTATAATGTAACTTGTTATCTCTATAGTTAAGTCACCTTATATAATGGAACGTTGTTATCAAAATTTATCTTTACTTAATGTAACTTGTTATCAAGATTTATCTTACTTAATGTAACTTGTTATCTCTATAGTTAAGTCACCTTATATAATGGAACGTTGTTATCAAAATTTATCTTTACTTAATGTAACTTGGCTATCAAGATTTATCTTACTTAATGTAACTTGTTATCTCTATAGTTAAGTCACCTTATATAATGGAACGTTGTTATCAAAATTTATCTTTACTTAATGTAACTTGGCTATCAAGATTTATCTTACTATAATGTAACTTGTTATCTTTATCTTATAATGGAACGTTGTTAGTCACCTTATATAATGGAACGTTGTTATCAAGATTTATCTTTACTTAATGTAACTTGGTTATCAAGATTTATCTTACTAATGTAACTTGTTATCTCTATAGTTAAGTCACCTTATATAATGGAACGTTGTTATCAAAATTTATCTTTACTTAATGTAACTTGGCTATCAAGATTTATCTTACTTAATGTAACTTGTTATCTCTATAGTTAAGTCACCTTATATAATGGAACGTTGTTAAGTTATCAAAATTTATCTTTACTTAATGTAACTTGTTATCAAGATTTATCTTACTATAATGTAACTTGTTATCTCTATAGTTAAGTCTTATATAATGGAACGTTGTTATCAAAATTTATCTTTACTTAATGTAACTTGTTATCTTACTATATGTAACTTGTTATCTCTATAGTTAAGTCACCTTATATAATGGAACGTTGTTATCAAAATTTATCTTTACTTAATGTAACTTGGCTATCAAGATTTATCTTACTATATGTAACTTGTTATCTCTATAGTTAAGTCACCTTATATAATGGAACGTTGTTATCAAAATTTATCTTTACTTAATGTAACTTGGCTATCAAGATTTATCTTACTATATGTAACTTGTTATCTCTATAGTTAAGTCACCTTATATAATGGAACGTTGTTATCAAAATTTATCTTTACTTAATGTAACTTGGCTATCAAGATTTATCTTACTATATGTAACTTGTTATCTCTATAGTTAAGTCACCTTATATAATGGAACGTTGTTATCAAAATTTATCTTTACTTAATGTAACTTGGCTATCAAGATTTATCTTACTTAATGTAACTTGTTATCTCTATAGTTAAGTCACCTTATATAATGGAACGTTGTTATCAAAATTTATCTTTACTTAATGTAACTTGGTTATCAAGATTTATCTTACTATATGTAACTTGTTATCTCTATAGTTAAGTCACCTTATATAATGGAACGTTGTTATCAAAATTTATCTTTACTTAATGTAACTTGGCTATCAAGATTTATCTTAATATATGTAACTTGTTATCTCTATAGTTTATCTTCTATTGTTAAGTCTTTATATAATGGAACTTGTTATCAAAATTTATCTTTACTTAATGTAACTTGGTTATCAAGATTTATCTTTACTTAATGTAACTTGGTTATCAAGATTTATCTTACTATAATGTAACTTGTTATCAAAATTTATCTTTATAATGTAAGTCAGATTTATATAATGGAACGTTGTTATCAAAATTTATCTTTACTTAATGTAACTTGGCTATCAAGATTTATCTTACTTAATGTAACTTGTTATCTCTATAGTTAAGTCACCTTATATAATGGAACGTTGTTATCAAAATTTATCTTTACTTAATGTAACTTGTTATCTGTATTTATCTTTATATAATGGAACGTTGTTATCAAAATTTATCTTACTTAATGTAACTTGTTATCTCTATAGTTAAGTCACCTTATATAATGGAACGTTGTTATCAAAATTTATCTTTACTTAATGTAACTTGGCTATCAAGATTTATCTTACTTATGTAACTTGTTATCTCTATAGTTAAGTCACCTTATATAATGGAACGTTGTTATCAAAATTTATCTTAACTTCAAGATTTATCTTATGTAACTTGTTATCTCTATAGTTAAGTCACCTTATATAATGGAACGTTGTTATCAAAATTTATCTTTACTTAATGTAATAGTTATATAATGGAACGTTGTTATCAAAATTTATCTTAATTACTTAATGTAACTTACTTAATGTAACTTGTTATCTCTATAGTTAATCTTTATATAATGGAACGTTGTTATCAAAATTTATCTTACTTAATGTAACTTGTTATCTCTATAGTTAAGTCACCTTATATAATGGAACGTTGTTATCAAAATTTATCTTTACTTAATGTAACTTGGCTATCAAGATTTATCTTACTATATGTAACTTGTTATCTCTATAGTTAAGTCACCTTATATAATGGAACGTTGTTATCAAAATTTATCTTTACTTAATGTAACTTGGCTATCAAGATTTATCTTACTTATATGTAACTTGTTATCTCTATAGTTAAGTCACCTTATATAATGGAACGTTGTTATCAAAATTTATCTTTACTTAATGTAACTTGGCAAGATTTATCAAGATTTATCTTACTATATGTAACTTGTTATCTCTATAGTTAAGTCACCTTATATAATGGAACGTTGTTATCAAAATTTATCTTTACTTAATGTAACTTGGCTATCAAGATTTATCTTACTATATGTAACTTGTTATCTCTATAGTTAAGTCACCTTATATAATGGAACGTTGTTATCAAAATTTATCTTTACTTAATGTAACTTTTATCAAGATTTATCTTACTTATATGTAACTTGTTATCTCTATAGTTAAGTCACCTTATATAATGGAACGTTGTTATCAAAATTTATCTTTACTTAATGTAACTTGGCTATCAAGATTTATCTTACTTATATGTAACTTGTTATCTCTATAGTTAAGTCACCTTATATAATGGAACGTTGTTATCAAAATTTATCTTTACTTAATGTAACTTGGCTATCAAGATTTATCTTTACTTAATGTAACTTGGTTATCAAGATTTATCTTACTATATGTAACTTGTTATCTCTATAGTTAAGTCACCTTATATAATGGAACGTTGTTATCAAAATTTATCTTTACTTAATGTAACTTGGCTATCAAGATTTATCTTACTTAATGTAACTTGTTATCTCTATAGTTAAGTCACCTTATATAATGGAACGTTGTTATCAAAATTTATCTTTACTTAATGTAACTTGGCTATCAAGATTTATCTTTACTTAATGTAACTTGTTATCAAGATTTATCTTACTATATGTAACTTGTTATCTCTATAGTTAAGTCACCTTATATAATGGAACGTTGTTATCAAAATTTATCTTTACTTAATGTAACTTGGCTATCAAGATTTATCTTACTTAATGTAACTTGTTATCTCTATAGTTAAGTCTATAGTTTATATAATGGAACGTTGTTATTTACTTAATGTAACTTGGCTATCAAGATTTATCTAATTAACTTGTTAATGTAACTTATATAATGGAACGTTGTTATCAAGATTTATCTTACTTAATGTAACTTGTTATCTCTATAGTTAAGTCACCTTATATAATGGAACGTTGTTATCAAAATTTATCTTAATTAACGTTGTTATCAAAATTTATCTTACTTTGGCTATCAAGATTTATCTTACTTAATGTAACTTGTTATCTCTATAGTTAAGTCACCTTATATAATGGAACGTTGTTATCAAAATTTATCTTTACTTAATGTAACTTGGCTATCAAGATTTATCTTTACTTAATGTAACTTGGTTATCAAGATTTATCTTACTATATGTAACTTGTTATCTCTATAGTTAAGTCACCTTATATAATGGAACGTTGTTATCAAAATTTATCTTTACTTAATGTAACTTGGCTATCAAGATTTATCTTACTTAATGTAACTTGTTATCTCTATAGTTAAGTCACCTTATATAATGGAACGTTGTTATCAAAATTTATCTTTACTTAATGTAACTTGGCTATCAAGATTTATCTTCTTAATGTAACTTGTTATCTCTATAGTTAAGTCACCTTACTTGGAACGTTGTTATCAAAATTTATCTTTACTTAATGTAACTTGTTATTTATATAGTTAAGTCACCTTATATAATGGAACGTTGTTATCTTTACTTAATGTAACTTGGCTATCAAGATTTCTTTACTTAATGTAACTTTACTTAATGTAACGTTGTTATCAAGTCATTTATCGTTTTACTTAATGTAACTTACTTATCAAGATTTATCTTACTTAATGTAACTTGTTATCTCTATAGTTAAGTCACCTTATATAATGGAACGTTGTTATCAAAATTTATCTTTACTTAATGTAACTTGGCTATCAAGATTTATCTTACTTAATGTAACTTGTTATCTCTATAGTTAAGTCACCTTATATAATGGAACGTTGTTATCAAAATTTATCTTTACTTAATGTAACTTGGCTATCAAGATTTATTTACTATGTAACTTGTTATTCTAAGTTAAGTCACCTTATATAATGGAACGTTGTTATCAAAATTTATCTTTACTTAATGTAACTTGGCTATCAAGATTTATCTTACTATATGTAACTTGTTATCTCTATAGTTAAGTCACCTTATATAATGGAACGTTGTTATCAAAATTTATCTTTACTTAATGTAACTTGGCTATCAAGATTTATCTTACTTATATGTAACTTGTTATCTCTATAGTTAAGTCACCTTATATAATGGAACGTTGTTATCAAAATTTATCTTTACTTAATGTAACTTGGCTATCAAGATTTATCTTTACTTAATGTAACTTGGTTATCAAGATTTATCTTACTATATGTAACTTGTTATCTCTATAGTTAAGTCACCTTATATAATGGAACGTTGTTATCAAAATTTATCTTTACTTAATGTAACTTGGCTATCAAGATTTATCTTACTTAATGTAACTTGTTATCTCTATAGTTAAGTCACCTTATATAATGGAACGTTGTTATCAAAATTTATCTTTACTTAATGTAACTTGGCTATCAAGATTTATCTTACTTAATGTAACTTGTCTCTATAGTTAAGTCACCTTGGAACGTTGTTATATACTTAATGTAACTTGTTTCTAAATCTCTATTAAGTCACCTTATATAATGGAACGTTGTTATCAAAATTTATCTTTACTTAATGTAACTTGGCTATCAAGATTTATCTTATATAATGTAACTTGTTATCTCTATAGTTAAGTCACCTTATATAATGGAACGTTGTTATCAAAATTTATCTTTACTTAATGTAACTATCAAGATTTATCTTACTTAATGTAACTTGTTATCTCTATAGTTAAGTCACCTTATATAATGGAACGTTGTTATCAAAATTTATCTTTACTTAATGTAACTTGGCTATCAAGATTTATCTTACTTATGTAACTTGTTATCTCTATAGTTAAGTCACCTTATATAATGGAACGTTGTTATCAAAATTTATCTTTACTTAATGTAACTTGGCTATCAAGATTTATCTTACTATATATAACTTGTTATCTCTATAGTTGAGTCACCTTATATAATGGAACGTTGTTATCAAAATTTATCTTTACTTAATGTAACTTGGTTATCAAGATTTATCTTACTATATGTAACTTGTTATCTCTATAGTTAAGTCACCTTATATAATGGAACGTTGTTATCAAAATTTATCTTTACTTAATGTAACTTGGCTATCAAGATTTATCTTACTTAATGTAACTTGTTATCTCTATAGTTAAGTCACCTTATATAATGGAACGTTGTTATCAAAATTTATCTTTACTTAACTTGTTATGATTTAACTATATAATGTAACTTGTTATCTCTATAGTTATCTTATATAATGGAACGTTGTTATCAAAATTTATCTTTACTTAATGTAACTTGGCTATCAAGATTTATCTTACTATATGTAACTTGTTATCTCTATAGTTAAGTCACCTTATATAATGGAACGTTGTTATCAAAATTTATCTTTACTTAATGTAACTTGTTATCTTCTATAGTTAAGTCACCTTATATAATGGAACGTTGTTATCAAAATTTATCTTTACTTAATGTAACTTGTTATATCTATAGTTAAGTCACTTTATATAATGGAACGTTGTTATCAAAATTTATCTTCTTAATGTAACTTGTTAGTTAAGTCACCTTATATAATGGAACGTTGTTATCAAAATTTATCTTTACTTAATGTAAAAATTTATCTTTACTTAATGTAACTTGTTATCAAAATTTATCAAGATTTATCTAATTAACTTGTTAATGTTAACTAATGTTGTTATCAAAATTTATCTTTACTTAATGTAACTTGGCTATCAAGATTTATCTTACTATATGTAACTTGTTATCTCTATAGTTAAGTCACCTTATATAATGGAACGTTGTTATCAAAATTTATCTTTACTTAATGTAACTTGGCTATCAAGATTTATCTTACTTAATGTAACTTGTTATCTCTATAGTTAAGTCACCTTATATAATGGAACGTTGTTATCAAAATTTATCTTTACTTAATGTAACTTGGCTATCAAGATTTATCTTACTTAATGTAACTTGTTATCTCTATAGTTAAGTCACCTTATATAATGGAACGTTGTTATCAAAATTTATCTTTACTTAATGTAACTTGGCTATCAAGATTTATCTTACTATATGTAACTTGTTATCTCTATAGTTAAGTCACCTTATATAATGGAACGTTGTTATCAAAATTTATCTTTACTTAATGTAACTTGGCTATCAAGATTTATCTTACTTATATGTAACTTGTTATCTCTATAGTTAAGTCACCTTATATAATGGAACGTTGTTATCAAAATTTATCTTTACTTAATGTAACTTGTTATCAAAATTTATCTTTACTTAATGTAACTTGGTTATCAAGATTTATCTTACTATATGTAACTTGTTATCTCTATAGTTAAGTCACCTTATATAATGGAACGTTGTTATCAAAATTTATCTTTACTTAATGTAACTTGGCTATCAAGATTTATCTTACTTAATGTAACTTGTTATCTCTATAGTTAAGTCACCTTATATAATGGAACGTTGTTATCAAAATTTATCTTTACTTAATGTAACTTGGTTATCAAGATTTATCTTACTTAATGTAACTTGTTATCTCTATAGTTAAGTCACCTTATATAATGGAACGTTGTTATCAAAATTTATCTTTACTTAATGTAACTTGGCTATCTAAGACTTTTATCTTATAGTTAAGTCACCTTATATAATGGAACGTTGTTATCAAAATTTATCTTTACTTATAGTTAAGTCACCTTATATAATGGAACGTTGTTATCAAAATTTATCTTTACTTAATGTAACTTGGCTATCAAGATTTATCTTACTATATGTAACTTGTTATCTCTATAGTTAAGTCACCTTATATAATGGAACGTTGTTATCAAAATTTATCTTTACTTAATGTAACTTGGATTTATCAAGATTTATCTTACTATATGTAACTTGTTATCTCTATAGTTAAGTCACCTTATATAATGGAACGTTGTTATCAAAATTTATCTTTACTTAATGTAACTTGGCTATCAAGATTTATCTTATATAATGTAACTTGTTATCTCTATAGTTAAGTCACTTTATATAATGGAACGTTGTTATCAAAATTTAACTTACTTAATGTAACTTGTTATCTTTATAGTTAAGTCACCTTATATAATGGAACGTTGTTATCAAGATTTATCTTTACTTAATGTAACTTGTTATCTCTATAGTTAAGTCACCTTATATAATGGAACGTTGTTATCAAAATTTATCTTTACTTAATGTAACTTGGCTATCAAGATTTATCTTTACTTAATGTAACTTGTTATCAAGATTTATCTTACTATAACTTGTTAAGTCAGTCCTTATATAATGGAACGTTGTTATCAAAATTTATCTTTACTTAATGTAACTTGGCTATCAAGATTTATCTTACTTAATGTAACTTGTTATCTCTATAGTTAAGTCACCTTATATAATGGAACGTTGTTATCAAAATTTATCTTTACTTAATGTAACTTGTTATTTCTATAGTTAAGTCACTTTATATAATGGAACGTTGTTATCAAAATTTATCTTTACTTAATGTAACTTGTTATCTAAGTTAATTTATATTACGTTAGTAACTTAATGTTATCTATCAAGATTTTATAAGTCACCTTATATAATGGAACGTTGTTATCAAAATTTATCTTTACTTAATGTAACTTGGCTATCAAGATTTATCTTACTTAATGTAACTTGTTATCTCTATAGTTAAGTCACCTTATATAATGGAACGTTGTTATCAAAATTTATCTTTACTTAATGTAACTTGGCTATCAAGATTTATCTTACTATATGTAACTTGTTATCTCTATAGTTAAGTCACCTTATATAATGGAACGTTGTTATCAAAATTTATCTTTACTTAATGTAACTTGGCTATCAAGATTTATATATAATGTAACTTTCTCTATAGTTAAGTCACCTTATATAATGTAACTTGTTATCTCTATAGTTAAGTCACCTTATATAATGGAACGTTGTTATCAAAATTTATCTTTACTTAATGTAACTTGGCTATCAAGATTTATCTTACTATATGTAACTTGTTATCTCTATAGTTAAGTCACCTTATATAATGGAACGTTGTTATCAAAATTTATCTTTACTTAATGTAACTATCAAGATTTATCTTACTTATATGTAACTTGTTATCTCTATAGTTTATCACCTTATATAATGGAACTTGTTATCAAAATTTATCTTTACTTAATGTAACTTGGCTATCAAGATTTATCTTAATGTAACTTGTTATCTCTATAGTTAAGTCACCTTATATAATGGAACGTTGTTATCACTTAATTTATCTTTACTTAATGTTAACTAATGGAACGTTGTTATCAAGATTTATCTTTACTTAATGTAACTTGGCTATCAAGATTTATCTTACTTAATGTAACTTGTTATCTCTATAGTTAAGTCACCTTATATAATGGAACGTTGTTATCAAAATTTATCTTTACTTAATGTAACTTGTTATTAACTTGTTATCTCTATAGTTAAGTCACCTTATATAATGGAACGTTGTTATCAAAATTTATCTTTTAATGTAACTTGTTATCTCTATAGTTAAGTCACCTTATATAATGGAACGTTGTTATCAAAATTTATCTTTACTTAATGTTATATCAAGATTTATCTTTACTTAATGTAACTTGGTTATCAAGATTTATCTTACTATATGTAACTTGTTATCTCTATAGTTAAGTCACCTTATATAATGGAACGTTGTTATCAAAATTTATCTTTACTTAATGTAACTTGGCTATCAAGATTTATCTTACTTAATGTAACTTGTTATCTCTATAGTTAAGTCACCTTATATAATGGAACGTTGTTATCAAAATTTATCTTTACTTAATGTAACTTGGCTATCAAGATTTATCTTACTTAATGTAACTTGTTATCTCTATAGTTAAGTCACCTTATATAATGGAACGTTGTTATCAAAAATCTTTACTTAATGTTTATCAAGATTTATCTTACTTAATGTAACTTGTAACTTGTTATCTCTATAGTTAAGTCACCTTATATAATGGAACGTTGTTATCAAAATTTATCTTTACTTAATGTAACTTGGCTATCAAGATTTATCTTACTATATGTAACTTGTTATCTCTATAGTTAAGTCACCTTATATAATGGAACGTTGCTATCAAAATTTATCTTTACTTAATGTAACTTGGCTATCAAAATTTATCTTACTTAATGTAACTTGTTATCTCTATAGTTAAGTCACCTTATATAATGGAACGTTGTTATCAAAATTTATCTTTACTTAATGTAACTTGGCTATCAAGATTTATCTTACTATATGTAACTTGTTATCTCTATAGTTAAGTCACCTTATATAATGGAACGTTGTTATCAAAATTTATCTTTACTTAATGTAACTTGGCTATCAAGATTTATCTTAATATATGTAACTTGTTATCTCTATAGTTAAGTCACCTTATATAATGGAACGTTGTTATCAAAATTTATCTTTACTTAATGTAACTTGGCTATCAAGATTTATAACAAGATGTAACTTGTTATCTATAGTTAAGTCACCTTATATGTAACTTGTTATCTCTATAGTTAAGTCACCTTATATAATGGAACGTTGTTATCAAAATTTATCTTTACTTAATGTAACTTGGCTATCAAGATTTATCTTACTATATGTAACTTGTTATCTCTATAGTTAAGTCACCTTATATAATGGAACGTTGTTATCAAAATTTATCTTTACTTAATGTAACTTGGCTATCAAGATTTATCTTACTATAATGTAACTTGTTATCTCTATAGTTAAGTCACCTTATATAATGGAACGTTGTTATCAAAATTTATCTTTACTTAATGTAACTTGGCTATCAAGATTTATCTTTACTTAATGTAACTTGTTATCTCTATAGTTAAGTCACCTTATATAATGGAACGTTGTTATCAAAATTTATCTTTACTTAATGTAACTTGGCTATCAAGATTTATCTTTACTTAATGTAACTTGTAACTTGTTATCAAGATTTATCTTACTATATGTAACTTGTTATCTCTATAGTTAAGTCACCTTATATAATGGAACGTTGTTATCAAAATTTATCTTTACTTAATGTAACTTGGCTATCAAGATTTATCTTACTTAATGTAACTTGTTATCTCTATAGTTAAGTCACCTTATATAATGGAACGTTGTTATCAAAATTTATCTTTACTTAATGTAACTTGGCTATCAAGATTTATCTTACTTAATGTAACTTGTTATCTCTATAGTTAAGTCACCTTATATAATGGAACGTTGTTATCAAAATTTATCTTAGTTAATGTAACTTGTTATCTCTATAGTTGAGTCACCTTATATAATGGAACGTTGTTATCAAAATTTATCTTTACTTAATGTAACTTGGCTATCAAGATTTATCAAGATTTATCTTACTATATGTAACTTGTTATCTCTATAGTTAAGTCACCTTATATAATGGAACGTTGTTATCAAAATTTATCTTTACTTAATGTAACTTGGCTATCAAGATTTATCTTACTTAATGTAACTTGTTATCTCTATAGTTAAGTCACCTTATATAATGGAACGTTGTTATCAAAATTTATCTTTACTTAATGTAACTTGGCTATCAAGATTTATCTTACTATATGTAACTTGTTATCTCTATAGTTAAGTCACCTTATATAATGGAACGTTGTTATCAAAATTTATCTTTACTTAATGTAACTTGGCTATCAAGATTTATCTTACTATATGTAACTTGTTATCTCTATAGTTAAGTCACCTTATATAATGGAACGTTGTTATCAAAATTTATCTTTACTTAATGTAACTTGGCGTTGTTATCAAGATTTATCTTACTATATGTAACTTGTTATCTCTATAGTTAAGTCACCTTATATAATGGAACGTTGTTATCAAAATTTATCTTTACTTAATGTAACTGGCTATCAAGATTTATCTTTACTTAATGTAACTTGGTTATCAAGATTTATCTTACTATATGTAACTTGTTATCTCTATAGTTAAGTCACCTTATATAATGGAACGTTGTTATCAAAATTTATCTTTACTTAATGTAACTTGGCTATCAAGATTTATCTTACTTAATGTAACTTGTTATCTCTATAGTTAAGTCACCTTATATAATGGAACGTTGTTATCAAAATTTATCAAAATTTACTTAATGTAACTTGTTATTTCTATAGTTAAGTCACTTTATATAATGGAACGTTGTTATCAAAATTTATCTTTCTTAATGTAACTTTTATCTATAGTTAAGTCACCTTATATAATGTAACTTGTTATCAAAATTTATCTTTACTTAAGTCACCTTATATAATGTAACTTGTTATCTTTATAGTTAAGTCACCTTATATAATGGAACGTTGTTATCAAAATTTATCTTTACTTAATGTAACTTGGCTATCAAGATTTATCTTACTATATGTAACTTGTTATCTCTATAGTTAAGTCACCTTATATAATGGAACGTTGTTATCAAAATTTATCTTTACTTAATGTAACTTGGCTATCAAGATTTATCTTACTTAATGTAACTTGTTATCTCTATAGTTAAGTCACCTTATATAATGGAACGTTGTTATCAAAATTTATCTTTACTTAATGTAAATTTATCTTAGTTAATGTAACACTCTATAGTTTATATATAATGGAACGTTGTTATCAAAATTTATCTTTACTTAATGTAACTTGTTATTTCTATAGTTAAGTCACCTTATATAATGGAACGTTGTTATCAAAATTTATCTTTACTTAATGTAACTTGGCTATCAAGATTTATCTTACTTAATGTAACTTGTTATCTCTATAGTTAAGTCACCTTATATAATGGAACGTTGTTATCAAAATTTATCTTTACTTAATGTAACTTGGCTATCAAGATTTATCTTACTATATGTAACTTGTTATCTCTATAGTTAAGTCACCTTATATAATGGAACGTTGTTATCAAAATTTATCTTTACTTAATGTAACTTGGCTATCAAGATTTATCTTACTTAATGTAACTTGTTATCTCTATAGTTAAGTCACCTTATATAATGGAACGTTGTTATCAAAATTTATCTTTACTTAATGTAACTTGGCTATCAAGATTTATCTTACTATATGTAACTTGTTATCTCTATAGTTAAGTCACCTTATATAATGGAACGTTGTTATCAAAATTTATCTTTACTTAATGTAACTTGGCTATCAAGATTTATCTTACTATATGTAACTTGTTATCTCTATAGTTAAGTCACCTTATATAATGGAACGTTGTTATCAAAATTTATCTTTACTTAATGTAACTTGGCTATCAAGATTTATCTTACTATATATAACTTGTTATCTCTATAGTTAAGTCACCTTATATAATGGAACGTTGTTATCAAAATTTATCTTTACTTAATGTAACTTGGCTATCAAGATTTATCTTTACTTAATGTAACTTGGTTATCAAGATTTATCTTACTTATATGTAACTTGTTATCTCTATAGTTAAGTCACCTTATATAATGGAACGTTGTTATCAAAATTTATCTTTACTTAATGTAACTTGGCTATCAAGATTTATCTTAATATATGTAACTTGTTATCTCTATAGTTAAGTCACCTTATATAATGGAACGTTGTTATCAAAATTTATCTTTACTTAATGTAACTTGGCTATCAAGATTTATAACTTTTACTTAATGTAACTTGGAACGTTGTTATCAAAATTTATCAAGATTTATCTTACTATATGTAACTTGTTATCTCTATAGTTAAGTCACCTTATATAATGGAACGTTGTTATCAAAATTTATCTTTACTTAATGTAACTTGGCTATCAAGATTTATCTTACTTAATGTAACTTGTTATCTCTATAGTTAAGTCACCTTATATAATGGAACGTTGTTATCAAAATTTATCTTTACTTAATGTAACTTGGCTATCAAGATTTATCTTACTTAATGTAACTTGTTATCTTTATAGTTAAGTCACCTTATATAATGGAACGTTGCTATCAAGATTTATCTTACTTAATGTAACTTGTTATCTCTATAGTTAAGTCACCTTATATAATGGAACGTTGTTATCAAAATTTATCTTTACTTAATGTAACTTGGCTATCAAGATTTATCTTTACTTAATGTAACTTGGTTATCAAGATTTATCTTACTATATGTAACTTGTTATCTCTATAGTTAAGTCACTTTATATAATGGAACGTTGTTATCAAAATTTATCTTTACTTAATGTAACTTGGCTATCAAGATTTATCTTACTTAATGTAACTTGTTATCTCTATAGTTAAGTCACCTTATATAATGGAACGTTGTTATCAAAATTTATCTTTACTTAATGTAACTTGGCTATCAAGATTTATCTTACTTAATGTAACTTGTTATCTCTATAGTTAAGTCACCTTATATAATGGAACGTTGTTATCAAAATTTATCTTTACTTAATGTAACTTGGCTATCAAGATTTATCTTACTATATGTAACTTGTTATCTTATAGTTAAGTCACCTTATATAATGGAACGTTGTTATCAAAATTTATCTTTACTTAATGTAACTTGGCTATCAAGATTTATCTTACTATATGTAACTTGTTATCTCTATAGTTAGGTCACCTTATATAATGGAACGTTGCTATCAAAATTTATCTTTACTTAATGTAACTTGGCTATCAAGATTTATCTTACTTTAATGTAACTTGTTATCTCTATAGTTAAGTCACCTTATATAATGGAACGTTGTTATCAAAATTTATCTTTACTTAATGTAACTTGGTTATCAAGATTTATCTTACTATATATAACTTGTTATCTCTATAGTTAAGTCACCTTATATAATGGAACGTTGTTATCAAAATTTATCTTTACTTAATGTAACTTGGCTATCAAGATTTATCTTAATATATGTAACTTGTTATCTCTATAGTTAAGTCACCTTATATAATGGAACGTTGTTATCAAAATTTATCTTTACTTAATGTAACTTGGCTATCAAGATTTATCTTTACTTAATGTAACTTGGTTATCAAGATTTATCTTACTATATGTAACTTGTTATCTCTATAGTTAAGTCACCTTATATAATGGAACGTTGTTATCAAAATTTATCTTTACTTAATGTAACTTGGCTATCAAGATTTATCTTACTTAATGTAACTTGTTATCTCTATAGTTAAGTCATCTTATATAATGGAACGTTGTTATCAAAATTTATCTTACTTAATGTAACTTGTTATTTCTGTAGTTAAGTCACTTTATATAATGGAACGTTGTTATCAAAATTTATCTTTACTTAAGGTAATTTGTTATTTCTATAGTTAAGTCACCTTATATAATGGAACGTTGTTATCAAAATTTATCTTTACTTAATGTAACTTGTTATCTTTATAGTTAAGTCACCTTATATAATGGAACGTTGTTATCAAAATTTATCTTTACTTAATGTAACTTGGCTATCTTTTATTTATCTTTACTTAATGTAACTTTGTTATCAAGATTTATCTTTATTTAATGTAACTTGGTTATCAAGATTTATCTTACTATATGTAACTCTATAGTTAAGTCACCTTATATAATGGAACGTTGTTATCAAAATTTATCTTTACTTAATGTAACTTGGCTATCAAGATTTATCTTACTTAATGTAACTTGTTATCTCTATAGTTAAGTCACCTTATATAATGGAACGTTGTTATCAAAATTTATCTTTACTTAATGTAACTTGTTATTTCTGTAGTTAAGTCACTTTATATAATGGAACGTTGTTATCAAAATTTATCTTTACTTAATGTAACTTGTTATTTCTATAGTTAAGTCACCTTATATAATGGAACGTTGTTATCAAAATTTATCTTTACTTAATGTAACTTGGCTATCAAGATTTATCTTACTATATGTAACTTGTTATCTCTATAGTTAAGTCACCTTATATAATGGAACGTTGTTATCAAAATTTATCTTTACTTAATGTAACTTAGTTAAGTCACCTTATATAATGGAACGTTGTTATCAATTTATACTTAATGTAACTTGTTATCAAGATTTATCTTACTATAATGTAACTTGTTATCTCTATAGTTAAGTCACCTTATATAATGGAACGTTGTTATCAAAATTTATCTTTACTTAATGTAACTTGGCTATCAAGATTTATCTTACTATATGTAACTTGTTATCTCTATAGTTAAGTCACCTTATATAATGGAACGTTGTTATCAAAATTTATCTTTACTTAATGTAACTTGGCTATCAAGATTTATCTTACTATATGTAACTTGTCATCTGTATAGTTAGATCACCTTATATAATGGAACGTTGCTATCAAAATTTATCTTTACTTAATGTAACTTGGCTATCAAAATTTATCTTACTTAATGTAACTTGTTATCTCTATAGTTAAGTCACCTTATATAATGGAACGTTGTTATCAAAATTTATCTTTACTTAATGTAACTTGGCTATCAAGATTTATCTTACTATATGTAACTTGTTATCTCTATAGTTAAGTCACCTTATATAATGGAACGTTGTTATCAAAATTTATCTTTACTTAATGTAACTTGGCTATCAAGATTTATCTTAATATATGTAACTTGTTATCTCTATAGTTAAGTCACCTTATATAATGGAACGTTGTTATCAAAATTTATCTTTACTTAATGTAACTTGGCTATCAAGATTTATCTTTACTTAATGTAACTTGGTTATCAAGATTTATCTTACTATATGTAACTTGTTATCTCTATAGTTAAGTCACCTTATATAATGGAACGTTGTTATCAAAATTTATCTTTACTTAATGTAACTTGGCTATCAAGATTTATCTTACTATATGTAACTTGTTATCTCTATAGTTAAGTCACCTTATATAATGGAACGTTGTTATCAAAATTTATCTTTACTTAATGTAACTTGGCTATCAAGATTTATCTTAATATATGTAACTTGTTATCTCTATAGTTAAGTCACCTTATATAATGGAACGTTGTTATCAAAATTTATCTTTACTTAATGTAACTTGGCTATCAAGATTTATCTTTACTTAATGTAACTTGGTTATCAAGATTTATCTTACTATATGTAACTTGTTATCTCTATAGTTAAGTCACCTTATATAATGGAACGTTGTTATCAAAATTTATCTTTACTTAATGTAACTTGGCTATCAAGATTTATCTTACTTAATGTAACTTGTTATCTCTATAGTTAAGTCACCTTATATAATGGAACGTTGTTATCAAAATTTATCTTTGTAACTTAATGTAACTTGGCTATCAAGATTTATCTTACTTAATGTAACTTGTTATCTCTATAGTTAAGTCACCTTATATAATGGAACGTTGTTATCAAAATTTATCTTTACTTAATGTAACTTGGCTATCAAGATTTATCAAGATTTATCTTACTATATGTAACTTGTTATCTCTATAGTTAAGTCACCTTATATAATGGAACGTTGTTATCAAAATTTATCTTTACTTAATGTAACTTGGCTATCAAGATTTATCTTACTTAATGTAACTTGTTATCTCTATAGTTAAGTCACCTTATATAATGGAACGTTGTTATCAAAATTTATCTTTACTTAATGTAACTTGGCTATCAAGTTGTTATCAAAATTTATCTTTACTTAATGTAACTTGGTTATCAAGATTTATCTTACTATATGTAACTTGTTATCTCTATAGTTAAGTCACCTTATATAATGGAACGTTGTTATCAAAATTTATCTTTACTTAATGTAACTTGGCTATCAAGATTTATCTTACTATATGTAACTTGTTATCTCTATAGTTAAGTCACCTTATATAATGGAACGTTGTTATCAAAATTTATCTTTACTTAATGTAACTTGGCTATCAAGATTTATCTTAATATATGTAACTTGTTATCTCTATAGTTAAGTCACCTTATATAATGGAACGTTGTTATCAAAATTTATCTTTACTTAATGTAACTTGGCTATCAAGATTTATCTTTACTTAATGTAACTTGGTTATCAAGATTTATCTTACTATATGTAACTTGTTATCTCTATAGTTAAGTCACCTTATATAATGGAACGTTGTTATCAAAATTTATCTTTACTTAATGTAACTTGGCTATCAAGATTTATCTTACTTAATGTAACTTGTTATCTCTATAGTTAAGTCATCTTATATAATGGAACGTTGTTATCAAAATTTATCTTACTTAATGTAACTTGTTATTTCTGTAGTTAAGTCACTTTATATAATGGAACGTTGTTATCAAAATTTATCTTTACTTAAGGTAATTTGTTATTTCTATAGTTAAGTCACCTTATATAATGGAACGTTGTTATCAAAATTTATCTTTACTTAATGTAACTTGTTATCTTTATAGTTAAGTCACCTTATATAATGGAACGTTGCTATCAAGATTTATCTTACTTAATGTAACTTGTTACCTCTATAGTTAAGTCACCTTATATAATGGAACGTTGTTATCAAAATTTATCTTTACTTAATGTAACTTGGCTATCAAGATTTATCTTTACTTAATGTAACTTGGTTATCAAGATTTATCTTACTATATGTAACTTGTTATCTCTATAGTTAAGTCACTTTATATAATGGAACGTTGTTATCAAAATTTATCTTTACTTAATGTAACTTGGCTATCAAGATTTATCTTACTTAATGTAACTTGTTATCTCTATAGTTAAGTCACCTTATATAATGGAACGTTGTTATCAAAATTTATCTTTACTTAATGTAACTTGGCTATCAAGATTTATCTTACTTAATGTAACTTGTTATCTCTATAGTTAAGTCACCTTATATAATGGAACGTTGTTATCAAAATTTATCTTACTTAATGTAACTTGTTATTTCTGTAGTTAAGTCACTTTATATAATGGAACGTTGTTATCAAAATTTATCTTTACTTAATGTAACTTGGCTATCAAGATTTATCTTACTTAATGTAACTTGTTATCTCTATAGTTAAGTCACCTTATATAATGGAACGTTGTTATCAAAATTTATCTTACTTAATGTAACTTGTTATTTCTATAGTTAAGTCACCTTATATAATGGAATGTTGTTATCTCTCAATAATTCCATGTGTAATTATGTGTAATTTCTGGATATTATGTAGAATAATAATTTATCGATGTTTTTATGATTATCTAATATCACTTTAATGTTTCTAACAATGACAGCTTTAGTGTGTCATGAGTTTATCATATCTCTGCTTTTGGAAATAAATTATTTTATTTCTTCTCTTCCTTCTAAATTATACAAATCTTAACTTTAAAATGTTGTTACATTTGGTGTCCTTGTTTCTAACAGATGTTGGTTTTTTTTATTAAGTACATTTTCTTTTTTTCCAATTTTTGTAATTTTCCAGCCATATCAATTATAGTTCATCCAGTATAGCTTTGATTTTAAATTAACGATTCTCTTCCATTCTCCAGCCAACGTTGTCGAAACAAAATAAGTAGTTCGAAAAAGTAATTTTACTTGAAACTGTATTAACAAAAAACTATTATGCAAAGGAAAAAAAAAGTCGTTTGTTTGTCACTCGACTGTGTCTTGAATTGTGTACATTGAATGCTCGATCCTTTTGTAAATGTCGAAAAGAAAATCGTAAAATCGGCTGCAAAGAAAGTTCAGTGCTGAAGATTTTTCTTCATGTAATATCCGATTTTATGGTTTTATAGTTACAGAGTAGGCCTAAGATATGAATAATAAATTTCAACGTGATGAAGTAGGCGGAACCAGGATATTTCAATATTGCAAATGTTTTATATAGAACTGCTTTCTTTGTGAGTTAGGTTTAATCGAAAAGCTACAAAATGGCAATCCGCATTGCGTCCACCGTGGCTAATATACCCACAAGCATTCTATACTTGTTTCTGTTATCATCTAAAGTTCCTTTCAGAGTTTCAGTTTTCGATAAGTTTTAAAAATAATCTCCATAATATTTCATTTACAAAAAGTGAGAGCAAAAATAAAAGTTATTTCTAAAGAACTGCTTTTATAAAGTTTAATACGTAGATTGAAACTTGCTTGCTAAACTAAAAGATTTTTATGCCTTTACAAAATAAGACAAAGACATTGTATCAGTCTTTAAGGCAGACCCACAATTTAATAAACTTACTTCTAATTATATAAAACAGATGGTCTTTCTCGACTACATAATTATCCTTCGACTGTTTACCTTATATTTAAATTATATCTTCTAACGAGGGTCGTGAGTTCGAATCTCCGTCACGCTGAACATACTCGCCCTTTCAGACGTGGGGGCATTATATTGTGACAACGAATCCAACTATTCGTTGGTAAAAGAGTAGCCCAGGAGTTAGCTGTGGGTAATGATGACTAGCTGCCATCCCTCTAGTCTTACACTGCTAAATTAGGAAGGGCCAGCACAAATATCCCTCATGTGGCTTTGCGCGAAATAATAAAACACAAACAAACAATGTCTTCTCACCAAGGACTAACGGAAGGCAACTGTAGAACGCTAGATTATAATAATAAAAAGTTATTAAAAAGCGAACTGGGGATATCACATGAGGTAATGAACACCACAAAATTCACTAGCAGTAGAGAGACTGATTTGTTAGAAAGAAGTTTACTTCAGGATGATAGAATGTCCGTTATTACGTAAATAGAAGTAAAAGTTTACCAAAAGAAATCTACAAACAGCATGAGTTTACTTAAATAAAGAAAATTTTGACTTCAGAAGAAAGAGATCACGCGAACCATAGTGAATTCTAGTTGTGGATGGATTGAATGGGAACTTTGTGAAGAAAACGTAGTAAATAGAGGTAGAAATGGAAAAAGAAATTTCATAGAACTGCGAGGCTTAGTAGAAATTACCTAAATTCCTTAGAAATGATTTTTGTGTTTAACCTGCTGGTGAGTGTAACAGACTTGAGAGGGAACTAGTTGAAAAACGAGTAGTAGTTAGATTCAAGGATGTCATCTGAAGTGCAGGGAAGAATAGAAAAAACGTCCACTACTGAAGGTAGTATAAATTTAAAAAATCCACTACTGAAGGTAGTATAAGTTTAAAAACGTCCACGAATGAAGGTAATATAAGTTTAAAAACATCCACTACTTAAAGTAGTATAAGTTTAAAAAATCCACTACTGAAGGTACCATAAGTTTAAAAAATCCACTACTGAAGGTACTATAAGTTTAAAAACATCCACTACTGAAGGTAGTATAAGTTTAAAAATCCACTACTGAAGGTACTATAAGTTTAAAAACATCCACTACTAAAGGTAGTATAAGTTTAAAAAATCCACTACTGAAGGTAGTATAAGTTTAAAAAATCCACTACTGAAGGTACTATAAGTTTAAAAAATCCACTACTGAAGGTAATATAAGTTTAAAAACGTCCACGAGTGAAGTTAATATAAGTTTAAAAACATCCACTACTGAAGGTAATATAAGTTTAAAAACATCCACTAGTGAAGGTATTATAAGTTTAAAAACATCCACTACTGAAGGTACTATAAGTTTAAAAACATCCACTACTGAAGGTACTATAAGTTTAAAAACATCCACTACTAAAGGTAGTATAAGTTTTAAAACATCCACTACTTAAAGTAGTATAAGTTTAAAAAATCCACTACCGAAGGTACTATAAGTTTAAAAACATCCACTACTAAAGGTAGTATAAGTTTAAAAACATCCACTACTAAAGGTAGTATAAGTTTAAAAACATCCACTAGTGAAGGTATTATAAGTTTAAAAACATCCACTACTGAAGGTACTATAAATTTAAAACATCCACTACTGAAGGTACTATAAGTTTGAAAACATCCACTACTAAAGGTAGTATAAGTTTAAAATCATCCACTACTTAAGGTAGTATAAGTTTAAAAAATCCACTACTGAAGGTACCATAAGTTTAAAAAATCCACTACTGAAGGTATAAATTTAAAAAATACTATAAGTTTAAGTTTAAAACATCCACTACTAAAGGTAGTATAAGTTTAAAAAATCCACTACTGAAGGTACTATAAGTTTAAAAACATCCACTAGTGAAGGTATTATAAGTTTAAAAACATCCACTACTGAAGGTAATATAAGTTTAAAAACATCCACTAGTGAAGGTATTATAAGTTTAAAAACATCCACTACTGAAGGTAATATAAGTTTAAAAACATCCACTAGTGAAGGTATAAGTTTGAAAACATCCACTACTAAAGTAGTATTTAAAAACATCCACTACTGAAGGTACTATAAGTTTAAAACATCCACTACTGAAGGTATTATCAGTTTAAAAACATCCACTACTAAAGGTAGTATAAATTTAAAAAATCCACTATTGAAGGTACTATAAGTTTAAAAACATCCACTACTGAAAGTAGTATAAGTTTAAAAACATCCACTAGTGAAAGTAGTATAAGTTTAAAAACATCCACTACTGAAGGTAGTATAAGTTTAAAAACATCCACTACTGAAGGTAGTATAAATTTAAAAAATCCACTACCGAAGGTACTATAAGTTTAAAAACATCCACTACTAAAGGTAGTATAAGTTTAAAAACATCCACTACTGAAGGTATTATAAGTTTAAAAACATCCACTAGTGAAGGTATTATAAGTTTAAAAACATCCACTACTAAAGGTAGTATAAATTTAAAAAATCCACTATTGAAGGTACTATAAGTTTAAAAACATCCACTACTGAAGGTAATATAAGTTTAAAAACATCCACTACTGAAAGTAGTATAAGTTTAAAAACATACACTACTGAAGGTAATATATGTTTAAAAACATCCATTACTGAAGGTACTATAAGTTTAAAAACATCCACTGGTGAAGGTACTATAAGTTTAAAAACATCCACTGGTGAAGGTACTATAAGTTTAAAGAATTATGATTTTCAGATTATGCAAACTTTTTAAAATGAATTTGAAAGTATTGTTGGACGTTGAATGATTGGAAACCTGTGATTTTTTTAGGAGACCACAGTCACAAAAGTCAATTTTCAGATTTTCAGATAAAGGTAATTCTGGTTGGATCAAGTTCCCACTGTTTTAGTGCTGATGGACACTTCCCAGACATTTATGTAGGTTGGAAATTGTGAAGAAGGCTGTAGAAATAACAACGACCACGTATCAAAAAAGGTGAAATAACATGGATAAGACTGATGGACAAAATAGCCGATAGCAAGTCCTGAGAACGGCTGCTAATCATAAAGATCATTACAATAAATTCTAAAAATATAAAGCAGCTAGTCTAAAATCGCTAAATATGAGATTGCAACTTGTAAAAAGAAGACAAAAAGTAACAAGTCCAGAGAGAGGCCTAACAAAAGAAACGAGTTCAGTAATATATCTCTTACTAGAACGATTATTGTAAGTAGGATAAATAAAACTTGAAATTCATCAGTTTGTCGAAGAAGTAAAGCAACAATTATAAGACAATAAAAGCTACGATTGAAAAGTCTGAACAACAATCAGCCAACTGGCAAGGCTGTACACAATAAAGTTTGGAACAACAACCAGTGTTTAATGTGAACGAAATACATTTTGTGCGAAACAAAAGGTTTGAATTAAGTTATTTTAAATAAGTATTACTTTTTCAGATCACTTAGGTTTAACTGATATTACTCAGAGCATCAAACAAAGTAACATCAAATAGTTCTATCTTAAACCGCCATGGCAATGCTGAAGTCAAACCTTATGTTTTCTCTCCTCTAAGCCTAACGTCTTCCCAGGGATCACTTTCCTGGAATAATATTTAACGTATATACAGCATGCTCAAGTCTTCCTTTAAGTTGTGCTCAACATATCTCTTATTTCTAATCGTTTTGAAAAACTGATTCGTTTGCCCTATGGCATATGTGGAAAGAGTTGTCTAATTCTCGATGGTCTATTTTTTGTTTTCAATGTCGTTTCACTCTTGCACATGATATTACGTCAGACGAAAACAACGAAAAACTAGAGTTAGTTTTTATCATTACTTTTCGTTTTCTTTTTTCTTTCTTATGGTAAACAGATTATAAAATATAAAACACATTCTGCGCCCGACTCGCAATCTGTAGACCTTAGGTTCTAAACGCATTAAACATACTCGACTCGCCCTTTCAGCCGTGGGAGCGTTATAAGTTAACGGTCAATCCTACTATTAGTTGATAAAATATTAGCCCAGTAGTTGGTTGTGTTCACTAAGTAGCTGCCATCTTGTCTGTTACTTCAAAGGACAGTTGTTCCACAAAATGTGACAAACAAAACACATTCTACTTTCAGTGTTTCAATTGAAGTATTTGAAAAGGTCTAAGGTTTTGCCTTAGGCTTAACCAGTATTTTCAACTGAAGCTCTTATGCTTTCGTTAGAATGAAAATAGGGCCATCAATACGCTATAAATACGATGGTAAACCCCACTATTCTGTCAGCCAATAGTCGTCAAAGATGTGGCGGTTAAAGTTGGTGAATAGTTTTTTTTCCTTTGTTTATCAACTCAAAATTAGGAACGACTGGCAGAGATAGCATTATAAGAGTGACAGTCAATCCCTTTGCATGGATGTTGGTGGTAGGGTGCTGTTGACTGTCTGACTTCCGTGTGGTAGAAATACAAAATACATAATCAGTGACAGCAGCAGACAATCGGCCTTAGTAGCTTACACGTAGGAAATAGAACTTGGCAAAACCCTCGACCTCATCTCGTTTGTAAATTGCATATATAGATGTTCTGTAACGAAAACAATTGACGTATACAAAAAGTTCTGTTTTCTTTGTATTGTTCAAACACACAGACTGGAATAGAATTTCACTAAGAATGTTAATGTGAATAGTATGTAATGTTGCTACGGTCAAAACTGTACAAAGTTTATAATATTATTATCGTCAAACCTGTGTAAGGTTTGTAATCTTACTATGGATAAAACTGTAAAAAGTTGTAACGTTACAATGGTCAAAACTATCCAAAGTTTGTAAAATTACTAAAATCAAAACTGTGCAATGTTTTAATGTTATTATTGTCACAACTATGCAAGGTTTATAATGTTACTATGGGCAAAACTGATATAAGAGTCGATTTTGTATCTCAGAACGGCTGGTATTGGTATTATCACTTTCATGTTTATTTCAAGTGGGTTTCTCGTCATCAAGAAGAGTAGATTTAGAATATTATTACTGATACAAGAGTAGATTTCAGAATCTTACTACTGACACAAGAGTAGATTTTAGAATCTTACTACTGATACAAGAGTAGATTTCAGAATCTTACTTCTGACACAAGAGTAGATTTCAGAATCTTACTTCTGACACAAGAGTAGATTTTAGAGTAGATTTTAGAATCTTACTACTGATACAAAGTATATTTTAGAATCTTACTACTGATACAAGAGTATATTTTAGAATCTTACTACTGATACAAGAGTAGATTTTAGAATCTTACTACTGACACAAGAGTATATTTTAGAATCTTACTACTGATACAAGAGTATATTTTAGAATCTTACTACTGATACAAGAGTATATTTTAGAATCTTACTACTGATACAAGAGTATACTTTAGAATATTACTACTGATATAATAGTATATTTTAGAATCTTTCAACTGATATAATAGTATGTTTTAGAATGTTACTACTGATATACTAGTATGTTTTAGAATGTTACTACTGATATAATAGTATGTTTTAGAATGTTACTAGTGATACAACAGTAGACATGAGCATCGTCAATGTTTCTTTCATAATTTTCCACCAGTTCACTATCTCTAATCACAGTTATCATAGTAACATTGATGATACCAATGACTATCTTTAATCACAAGCCAGAGCGAACAATTATAGAATCATTAACAATAAATATGAAATTACTTTTAACATGGTACAAAGTTAATATTAGTTGTATTGGTAAATTTTTTTTTTTTTAAGATCGTGTTAAATTAATATAAGATTTACATCATCTTTCTGTTGGTGTTATTAACAGCATTGTTTATTCTTTTAAATTCCAGATAAAATTACACAAGAGCTATCTGTGTTGGCTGTCTCTAATTTAGCAGTTTAAGACTAGAGGGAAGGCAGCTAGTCATATCACCCACCGCCAATTATTGAACTACTCTTTTTACCAGCGAATAGTGTGTTGACTACCATGGTTGAAAGGGCGAGCATTTTTAGTGTAACAGGGATTCGAACCCACAACCTTCAGCTTTCGAGTCAAGCGACCTAAACACCTGGCCATGCCGGGCCTATTAATAGTAAATATGAGATTACTATTAAAGTGGTGGTAAGGTAATATTGATTTTACAATATTTTAATGTTGTAAATACAAAATTACTATTAACATAGTGTAACAGTAAGGTTAACAGTCGGTCCCATTCTCTGAACTGTTGGGCTACTCTTTTACCAACGAATAGTGGGATTGACCGTCACTTTATACCGCCCCCACGGCTGAAAGGGCGAGCATATTTGGTGCGACGGGGAGTCGAACGCCTCAACTCACCTGGCCATGCCGGCCCTTTTTGATCAGGTGAAGTAGCGTTCTGTTATAGATTTAATTTTAGTTATCTCAAGAAATATTTCTGTATCTGCATGTGTAAGATTAATTTAACTAACATTAGGAGTAATTAATTGTAATTATGATTGTATTTATAACGAATTTTTGTAACTCCTTCACATGCTATTAGAAAACCTGCACGTAATAGAGGGACCAATTACAAATTGTAGAAAAAATGTGTTTAAACAGAAGGTGTAGACTGTAATTATGAATTAATATATAATTTATACCCAGGATTTAGGTTGGTTCTATAAACTGTTGCTCAAGTCTCGGGTGACAATCTGTTTGTAGGAAACTGACATGGTAGAACCCGCATTAGTAGCGGTTTTAGGTCATAATCTTTATGTATAAAACTGATATGGTATAAACAAAACTATATCTGGAATCACGTTTATATGAGACCCCAAATTTTAGTTATCAATATCTTAGTTTAGTAACACGATATTCTAAGTACAACAATATAAAACTTGTTATGTAGCCTTAAGTTCTGAGTACACATAAATCCGTCATTTATCCCAGGTAAAGACAATCTCACATGATAGGGCGGGACCCCAGTACAGATAAACCCATTTATCAAGCTAGAGTTCTGGTACCGGAACCGTTTAGAAAAACGTGGTCGTGATATTAGTAAACTTAGCCGAGGTCCTGCTACAGAAACACCTATTTGGTAGGGCAGTGTCCTGATGTTATGACAATGTCTATTAGTGATGTTATTCAGAAAGTCGTGTTCTTTTGTGAAATTTGTTCAAATAAAATATTCTTGTAGAAATCAAATAACTGGACAATATTTTAACGTTCAAGATATAGCTGTGAAATTTTCCCAAATGCTTGTTTGTCGAAAAAAGTTAGCCACAGACAGGAGTCTAGTGAAAGGTTTAACATACAACACTTGAGGTAAGTTGCAGATAATGGTTGAGTGCAAAATTCGATCGCACGACAAAATGTAAAAAAAAAAAAAAAAAGACGCTGATTCAGTTGAAATTAAACCAGACAAGATTTCGCGGTAAAATACAGACTCGCGCCTGGGTAATGGGACCTAGAAAGTGCTTCTAAATACAAAAAAAAAAATATTATCAGAGTTTGGTTTTGTTTTAACCAGAAACCTACTTTGATAAAAACATAATCGATTTCTTCACAGACATTTTTATCGACTATTTAATGAAAGTTTAACAACATGTAATCCATACTGAAGTATTTCTGTAGACAGAAACTGGAAACTGAAACATGTAATTCATACTGAAGTAATTCTGTAGACAGAAACTGGGAACTGAAACATGTAATTCATACTGAAGTATTTCGGTAAATAAAAACTGGGAACTGAAGTATGTAATTCATACTGAAGTATTTCTATAGACAGAAACTGGGAACTGAAACATGTAATTCATATTGAAGTATTTCGGTAGACAGAAACTGGGAACTAAAACATGTAATTCATAGTGAAGTATTTCTGTAGACAGAAACTGGGTCTGAAACATGTAATTCATACTGACGTATTTCTGTAGAAAGAAACTAGGAACTGAAACATGTAATTCATACTGAAATATTTCGGTAGACAGAAACTGGGAACTGAAACATGTAATTCATATTGAAGTATTTCGGTAGACAGAAACTGGGAACTAAAACATGTAATTCATAGTGAAGTATTTCTGTAGACAGAAACTGGGTCTGAAACATGTAATTCATACTGACGTATTTCTGTAGAAAGAAACTAGGAACTGAAACATGTAATTCATACTGAAATATTTCGGTAGACAGAAACTGGGAACTGAAACATCTAATACATACCTAAGTATTTCTGTAGACAAAAACTGGGAATTGAAACATGTAATTCATAGTGAAGTATTTCTGTAGACAGAAACTGGGAGGTTAAACATGTAATTCACACTGAAGTATTTCTGTAGACAGCCACTGGGAACTGAAATATGTAGTTCATAGTGAAGTGTTTCTGTAGACAGTAACTGAGAACTAAAACACGTGACTCATAGTGAAGTATTTCTGTAGACAGAAACTGGGAACTGAAACATGTAATTCATAGTGAAGTATTTCTGTGGACAGAAACTGGGAACTGAAACATGTAATTCATAGTGAAGTATTTCTGTAGACAGAAACTGGGAACTGAAACATGTAGATCATGCTGAAGTATTTCTTTAGACAGAAACTGGGATTGAAGCATGTAATTGATACTGAAGTATTTCTGTAGACAGAAACTGGGAATTGAAACATGTAATTCATACTGAAGTACTTTTGTAGACAGAAACTGGGAACTGAAACATGTAATTCATAGTGAAGTATTTCTGCAGACAGAAACTGGGAACTGAAACATGTAATTCATAGTGAAGTGTTTCTGTAGACAGAAATTGGGAACTGAAACATGTAATTCATAGTGAAGTATTTCTGTAGACAGAAACTGGGAACTAAAACATGTAATTCATAGTGAAGTATTTCTGTAAACACAATCTGAGAAATGAAACATGTAATTCATATTGAAGTATTTCTATAGACATAAACTGGGTCTGAAACATGTAATTCATACTGACGTATTTCTGTAGAAAGAAATTGGGAACTGAAACATGTAATTCATAGTGAAGTATTTCTGTAGACAGAAACTGGGAACTAAAACATGTAATTCATAGTGAAGTATTTCTGTAGACAGAATCTGAGAAATGAAACATGTAATTCATATTGAAGTATTTCTGTAGACACAATCTGAGAAATGAAACATGTAATTCATATTGAAGTATTTTTATAGACATAAACTGGGTCTGAAACATGTAATTCATACTGACGTATTTCTGTAGAAAGAAACTAGAAACTGAAACATGTAATTCATACTGAAATATTTCGGTAGACAGAAACAGGGAACTGAAATATCTAATACATACCTAAGTATTTCTGTAGACAGAAACTGGGAACTGAAATATGTAGTTCATAGTGAAGTGTTTCTGTAGACAGTAACTGAGAACTGAAACACGTGATTCATAGGGAAGTATTTCTGTAGATAGAAACTGGGAACTGAAACATGTAATTCATAGTGAAGTATTTTTCTAGATAGAAACTGGGAACTAAAACATGTAATCCATACTGAAGTATTTCTGTAGACAGAAACTGGGAACATAAACATGTAATTCATAGTGAAGTATTTCTGTAAACAGAAACTGGGAACTGAAACATGTAATTTATGCTGAAGTATTTCTGTAGACAGAAACTGGGAGGTGAAACATGTAGTTCATGCTGAAGTGTTTCTGTAGACAGAAACTGAGAACTGAAACATGTAAATCATGCTGAAGTATTTCTGTAGACAGAAACTGGGAACTGAAATGTGTAATTCATACTAAATTATTTCTGTAGACAGAAACTGGGAACTTAAGTAGATAATTACTACAGCGAATCTTCTCGTCTAGTTTACAACACATTAATGTGAAATGAACTGGTCTGATCCATTATATTTTCTTTAAAGTTTGGTATTTGCAGTTCTCAACCTAAAAGTCACATGATGGGACAAGTGGACTAATTTTTAGCCATACGAAAGATATAAAGGTATGTGCCAACGTAGAGTCCTGGGCACCGAAAGGTTTACAACAGAACTTTAATAAAAAATATAAATAGTTTTAACATTGTAGCTCACTCAAACCAAAACAGGAATTTTTATATACTGATTTTTAACTGGGGAAATCAG
Organism: Tachypleus tridentatus; assembly: GCF_004210375.1. Classification (NCBI taxonomy): domain Eukaryota; kingdom Metazoa; phylum Arthropoda; class Merostomata; order Xiphosura; family Limulidae; genus Tachypleus; species Tachypleus tridentatus. The sequence goes on along the minus strand of NC_134832.1, from coordinate 153,593,086 downwards.
AACCACGCAACAAATCGCTAGAAAGTAAATACCAACCAGCTTCATGTAGTGTGATCATAATTTGTACAATAGAAAATTTTCTGAACTCTTAGCAACAATAATATAAATGTTGTGAGTTGTTAGTTAAATAATATAAATCTTCCATATTTCTAAATGCAATAATATAAATCTTATGAATTGTTAGTTACAATAATATAATCCTATAAATTGTTAGCTACAATAATATAAATCTTATGAATTGTTAGTTACAATAATATAAATCTTATGAATTGTTAGTTACAATAATATAAATCTTATGAATTCTTCGTTACAATAATATAAATATTATGAATTGTTCGTCACAATAATATAAATATTATAAATTGTTAGTTACAATAATACAAATCTTATGAATTGGTAGCTACAATAATATAAATCTTATGAATTGTTAGTTACAATAATATAATCCTATAAATTGTTAGCTACAATAATATAAATCTTATGAATTGTTAGTTACAATAATATAATCCTATGAATTGTTAGCTACAATAATTTTAATCTTATGAATTGTTAGTTACAATAATATAAATATTACGAATTGTTAGTTACAATAATATAAATCTTATGAATTGTTAGTTTCAATAATGTAAATATTATGAATTGTTAGTTACAATAATATAAATATTATAAATTGTTAGTTACAATAATATAAATATTATGAATTGTTAGTTACAATAATATAATCCTATGAATTGTTAGCTACAATAATATATATATTATGAATTGTTCGTTACAATAATATAAATATTATGAATTGTTCGTTACAATAATATAAATATTATGAATTGTTAGTTACAATAATATAAATATTATGAATTGTTAGCTATAAAAATACTTAATTGGTTTTTAAGTGAATAATTTATTTCAATTTTTTGCTTGTTTAAAATCTTTTCGTAAACTCCACTAGGACTAGTTATTAAACAAATCATTATAAACTCTGTAGATTCACTGAACTTGTTATACAGCTGGAATAATAACATCAATTAACCTTGTTTGTTGACTTAATGTTTTTGCTAATTCTAACTACGTTCGTCAGTAGGTGTCGTAAAATGGTACTTTTAAACACGAACTATACTTTTACAGTAACTTCATTGAAAGTGAAATAATTAAAACACGTGTTGGTGACAGTTGCATTAACACGTAATTTTTCTGTACTATACTTCTGTTATCTGACACTGATAGTCTGTTGTTGTATATTTTATGTGAACATATAAAAGAAGGAAGCATCGAGTTACCCCACTTGAAACTGTTTTCAGGTATTATATTGATACGTGCGTATCTAGAGAAAAACAACACAACCAGTGTATGCAATTTAATTGGATTAAAATGGTCGTAGAGAGCCCTCTACCGAGCCCTGCTGCTATTCAAAGGGCGTGTCCCAGACAGTAGTTGTATTCTGTTGTAATATATGTACAAATACAGTCAAAGCAACATTGACTTTATGAATATCAAAGCTGTTGGAAACTCGGTTCTTTCTCACGGGGTTCACTTTTAGAAAAACATAAAAGACCGATCAAGAAACACAAAAGATAATTAAATAGGCTATTTTATAAATTATTATTTCAGTAGAGAAGTTGTCATAATTACATGCATATCCACAGTAGGTATGATTCACAGCTCACACTTCACTTTAACATTGGGTCTATTGTTTATATGTTAATCACGAAGGATATGCCTGTAATATTTGTTACACTGTATGTAATATGTCAACTGAAATATTTGTTACACTGTAATACGTCAACTGAAATATTTGTTACACTGTAATATGCTACCCGATAGACCATTACACTGTAATGCATCATTGTAAAAATCGCTACCTTGTAACGCAATACACGGCGGACCGTTACATCTCTAAATGTGGTAAACTAAATACATTCATGCCTTTAAAGTACCATAAGTGGAGAAAATAATTATGGGGCTTAAACAAGACATCGAAATGTTTAATAAATAATATCAGGAGATATTCATGAGAAGATAAAACAACAGATAATTTAATAAACTAAAGTTGTTCTGAAAATTTAAGTTGATTTGAAACGATTGAATATTGTAATATTTTCACCATGGGAATAAAACCCTAGATCTTAGTGTTATAAGATCTTAGTGTTAACTTCATCGCTGTTCTACCGGGAAAACAAGTGTGAGAACAAAAAAAAATGACACTGAACATAAAAATCATGCGAACATAAACTATGTTGCATTAAAAATAATTGTATCTTAACTAACCAATCACAAGATCTTAAGTTGTTAACTCGTCGCTACTCTGAAGTTCGATAGAGTAATCCTGACACAAACCACACTGTAAACCTGTAAGTGCCAGCTCAAGTCGTGTAAGTTCATTTATTCGAGACGGAAAAAAATCCGTGTATAACCTAACTGCTTCCTTCACTTTTGTGTTTTGTCCGAATCAGGTAGAAAACTTAGCTCAACCAAGAATAAAGGAAGAACGTGTTTGTAAGTTCCGTGACGAAGTTCTCCAAACTTACTGTTCGGTGTCCAAAGTTTTCTGAATGAAGTGTATGAACTTTTGATACGAAGAAATAAATATATAAAGCATAAGATGCAAGTTAAGAAATCTACATTGTTTAATTGTTTGTTTGTCTACATTGTTTATTTGTTTGTTTGACTACATTGTTTATTTGTTTGTTTGACTACATTGTTTAATTGTTTGTTTGTCTACATTGTTTATTTGTTTTTAAGATATTTTTTAATCGATTGTCCAGTTTCGCTTAAAAATATTTATTTTTTGTCATTAAATGTTGCACCCCTAAAATCTCTTAAGCAGCGACACCTTTAAACGACGTGTTTTTAAAATCTGTCGAAACAACGACATGAAGTGTGGCATAGTTTTAAACGAAAATCTGGAAACTTTTTCCTGTGAGTCGGAAATAGTGAAAGGACCAAGACCTCGAACTGTAGAAAAAGTTAGACTTTCAAATAAACAATAGTTATGTAGAACATTTTAGAAAGGTCAAAAGGTACATAATGTATTTGAACCTGTTGTATTTTGATTCATTTTGCGTAAACCAGAATATTTTAATATATATGCAAAAACGGCTCGTTTGGGTTGAGAAAATATTTTACGTAGAAGGTCGAAACGAGCCGTTTTTGCATATATATTTCTCTACAAATGGGTTTTCTCGACATCACAGAATATTTTAATGTTTAATGTCTGATTAAATATAGGTAAAAGCAAATAATTAAACGCATGGCAAAAATATTCAAAGGTATTTAAAAATAAGACGTGAAATGACTTTAAATAAGTCTCACTATTAACACACTTCAGCGAGAGATACTTTATTATAAATCCAAGATGTAAACAAGAGAAACAAAACATATGCTAATGTTTCTACCTCTTTAATTCGTAATACCTGTTCTAACATTTGAATTAGATTCTTGGAAATGGAAGGTTTGAATATACAGATTTAATTAGTATAAACAAAAGAAAGGTTTTCCAATCAATAATCAAAAACACTGACAAATGTCGCTACGATCAATAAGACGAGCACAAACCCTGACAAATGCCGTTAAAAACAATAGGCCTAACACAAGCATTGTCAAACCGCTACAATTAATACCTACGCTGATATCACAGGTACAAACATGAAATAGATTCAAACCTAGGTGTTCAATCGTGAATATAAAGTTAATAAAACTTGATAATCTAAGATAAAAGGTGAGGTTATCACAGGTTGATGTCAGGGCGAACATAAGTCACAGAGTAAATATCTCAACTGCCAACTTTAACACAAATTTTGTTGAGAGTCATTTGACCAGCAAATAAGAAATACTGAAAAAAATATAATACATAACTAAAAAACAAATTTTCTACAGTCCTTAAATATAAGAAATAAACTTTATAGACTAAGATATAATGGTGTTATGATATAAAATGATAACTTTCATCAGATGTGCAAGGTGTCGTAATAATATTATAAAGTTGATTTTTAGAATAAGTTTTCTCTCCTTAGACCTTTATCAAAACACTTTTACTAGGAACTTTTTGTTAAAATAATCAATCATTTAAAATATGTTCAAATAATAAACAATAAACTTATTAAGTTGGAAAATAATTCTTAAAATGTTTAACACAACACTACACATCGATACGTTGATTGTAAACTATTAACAAAATTTTCATAGACAGAATATTTTTGTCGTTTTAAATAATATCCTAGTTGCTGAAAAGTTTCTATTTTATGAAAATATATGAGCATTTGATATAAAATATCGATATCACAACTGGTATAAAGTATAAATGTCACACCTGATATAAACTATCGATATCCCAGATGATATAAAATATTGATATTTCAATTGATATAAACTATTGATATTCTAACTGATATAAAGTATAGATATCACAATTGATATAAACTATATCGATATTCCATCTGATATCTATATCGCAACTAATATAAACTATATTGATATCACAACTGATATAAAGCATCGATGTTCCAATTGATATATACTATTGATATTCCAACTGATATAAACTATCGATATTCCAACTGATATATACTATCGATATTCTAACTGATATAAACTATCGATATTCCAACTGATATAAACTATCAATATTCTAGCTGATATAAAGTATAGATATCACAATTGATATAAACTATTGATATTCCAGCTGATATAAAGTATCGATATCACAACTGATACATTATTAAAAGGTCAGGTCAATGTTCACGCTGTTATATATAATTCTTACCTTATTTACTTCTTCATTTGTTGCACTGGTTGTTTCATCTTGTGTTTGTTATTGTATTGTGTTTGTTATTGTATTTTGTTTGTTATTGTATTGTGTTTGTTATTATATTTTGTTTGTTATTGTATTGTGTTTGTTATTGTATTTTGTTTTTATTGTATTGTGTTTGTTATTGTATTTTGTTTGTTATTGTATTGTGTTTGTTATTATATTTTGTTTGTTATTGTATTGTGTTTGTTATTGTATTTTCTTTGTTATTGTATTTTCTGTTACACTTATATTATTTACTGATTAGATTTAACTAAATATAGATTGATATTCTATTTGGGTGTGAGTAATGTTAAACCATTCGTTCATGAACAATTCTGATTGTTTTTTTCTGTAGTTAGTGACTACTGTAAGCAGTCACTGATAAATATTGCTATTGAAACAGGAATGATATAGAATGGATCTGTTTGTATAGAAGAAACATATTGTAGTTGAATGTTTAATACATTCCATTTAAGTAAAATCTACCGAACTGAAATAAGTAAACAGATAATCACGTTCAACATAGAGAAACGTAGTTAAAACTGCATACCGATAGAATACATATACAAAATGGCTGAGTAAAGTGAAACTATATATTGTTGAGAACACTCCAAGAATGCTGTATTAGATCATTGTATAAACCGAGACTATATAATATCAAGAATATCGGCAGAAATAATGTATATAATGGTTGTGTAAACCGAAACTGTATACTGTTAAAAATGTTGTCAAAATAAGTGCCTTAGATGGCATGCAAACTGAAACTGTATGCTGTTAAGAATGTTGTCAAAATAAGTGCATTATATGGCATGTAAACCGAAACTGTATACTGTTAAGAATGTTGTCAAAATAAGTGCATTAGATGGCATGCAAACCGAAACTGTATACTGTTAAGAATATTGTCAAAAAAACCTGTTAAGAAAACTGTATGCAAACTGTTAAGAATGTTGTCAAAATAAGAATGTTGTCAAAATAAGTGCATTAGATGGCATGCAAACTGAAACTGTATGCTGTTAAGAATGTTGTCAAAATAAGTGCATTAGATGGCATGTAAACCGAAACTGTATACTGTTAAGAATGTTGTCAAAATAAGTGCATTAGATGGCATGCAAACCGAAACTGTATACTGTTAAGAATGTTGTCAAAATAAGTGCATTAGATGGCATGCAAACCGAAACTGTATACTGTTAAGAATGTTGTCAAAATAAGTGCATTAGATGGCATGCAAACCGAAACTGTATACTGTTAAGAATGTTGTCAAAATAAGTGCATTAGATGGCATGCAAACCGAAACTGTATACTGTATATTAAGAATGTTGTCAAAATAAGTGCATTAGATGGCATGCAAACCGAAACTGTATACTGTTAATGTTGAATGTTGTCAAAATAAGTGCATTAGATGGCATGCAAACCGAAACTGTATACTGTTAAGAATGTTGTCAAAATAAGTGCATTAGATGGCATGCAAACCGAAACTGTATACTGTTAAGAATGTTGTCAAAATAAGTGCATTAGATGGCATGTAAACCGAAACTGTATACTGTTAAGAATGTTGTCAAAATAAGTGCATTAGATGGCATGCAAACCGAAACTGTATACTGTTAAGAATGTTGTCAAAATAAGTGCATTAGATGGCATGCAAACCGAAACTGTATACTGTTAAGAATGTTGTCAAAATAAGTGCATTAGATGGCATGCAAACCGAAACTGTATACTGTTAAGAATGTTGTCAAAATAAGTGCATTAGATGGCAGTGCATTAGATGCAAACCGAAACTGTATACTGTTAAGAATGTTGTCAAAATAAGTGCATTAGATGGCATGCAAACTGAAACTGTATACTGTTAAGAATGTTGTCAAAATAAGTGCATTAGATGGCATGTAAACCGAAACTGTATACTATTAAGAATGTTGTCAAAATAAGTGCATTAGATGGCATGCAAACAGAAACTGTATACTGTTAAGAATATTGTCAAAACCGAAACTGTATGCTGTTAAGATGCTGTTAAGAATGTTGTCAAAATAAGTGCATTAGATGGCATGTAAACCGAAACTGTATACTGTTAAGAATGTTGTCAAAATAAGTGCATTAGATGGCATGCAAACAGAAACTGTATACTGTTAAGAATATTGTCAAAACCGAAACTGTATACTGTTAAGAATGTTGTCAAAATAAGTGCATTAGATGGCATGCAAACTGAAACTGTATGCTGTTAAGAATGTTGTCAAAATAAGTGCATTAGATGGCATGTAAACCGAAACTGTATACTGTTAAGAATGTTGTCAAAATAAGTGCCTTAGATGGCATGCAAACCGAAACTGTATGCTGTTAAGAATGATGTCAAAATAAGTGCATTAGATGGCATGCAAACCGAAACTGTATACTGTTAAGAATGTTGTCAAAATAAGTGCATTAGATGGCATGCAAAGTGAAACTGTATACTGTTATGCTGTTAAGAATGTTGTCAAAATAAGTGCATTAGATGGCATGCAAACCGAAACTGTATACTGTTAAGAATGTTGTCAAAATAAGTGCATTAGATGGCATGCAAACCGAAACTGTATACTGTTAAGAATGTTGTCAAAATAAGTGCATTAGATGGCATGTAAACCGAAACTGTATACTGTTAAGAATGTTGTCAAAATAAGTGCATTAGATGGCATGCAAACCGAAACTGTATACTGTTAAGAATGTTGTCAAAATAAGTGCATTAGATGGCATGCAAACCGAAACTGTATACTGTTAAGAATGTTGTCAAAATAAGTGCATTAGATGGCATGTAAACCGAAACTGTATACTGTTAAGAATGTTGTCAAAATAAGTGCATTAGATGGCATGCAAACCGAAACTGTATACTGTTAAGAATGTTGTCAAAATAAGTGCATTAGATGGCATGCAAACCGAAACTGTATACTGTTAAGAATGTTGTCAAAATAAGTGCATTAGATGGCATGCAAATGTTGAAACTGTATGCAAACCGAAACTGTTAAGAATGTTGTCAAAATAAGTGCATTAGATGGCATGTAAACCGAAACTGTATACTGTTAAGAATGTTGTCAAAATAAGTGCATTAGATGGCATGCAAACCGAAACTGTATACTGTTAAGAATGATGTCAAAATAAGTGCATTAGATGGCATGCAAACCGAAACTGTATACTGTTAAGAATGTTGTCAAAATAAGTGCATTAGATGGCATGCAAACCGAAACTGTATACTGTTAAGAATGTTGTCAAAATAAGTGCATTAGATGGCATGCAAACCGAAACTGTATACTGTTAAGAATGTTGTCAAAATAAGTGCATTAGATGGCATGCAAACCGAAACTGTATACTGTTAAGAATGTTGTCAAAATAAGTGCATTAGATGGGAAACTGTATACTGTTAAGAACCGAAACTAGATGGCATGCAAACCGAAACTGTATACTGTTAAGAATGTTGTCAAAATAAGTGCATTAGATGGCATGCAAACCGAAACTGTATACTGTTAAGAATGTTGTCAAAAGTGCATTAAGTGCATTAAGATGGCAAAATAATGCAAACCGAAAATACTGTATACTGTTAAGAATGTTGTCAAAAAAATTAGATGGTGCAAACCGAAACTGTATACTGTTAAGAATGTTGTCAAAATAAGCATGATAAACCGGAACTGTATACTGTTAAGAATGTCAAAATAAGTGCATTAGATGGCATAAACCGAAAAACTGAAAAACCGAAACTGTGGCATGCAAACCGAAACTGTATACTGTTAAGAATGTTGTCAAAATAAGTGCATTAGATGGCATGCAAACCGAAACTGTATACTGTTAAGAATGTTGTCAAAATAAGTGCATTAGATGGCATGCAAACCGAAACTGTATACTGTTAAGAATGTTGTCAAAATAAGTGCATTAGATGGCATGTAAACCGAAACTGTATACTGTTAAGAATGTTGTCAAAATAAGTGCATTAGATGGCATGCAAACCGAAACTGTATACTGTTAAGAATGTTGTCAAAAAATGCAAGATGCATAAAGAACTGTATACTGTTAAGAATGTTGTCAAAACCGAAACTGTATACTGTTAAGAATGTTGTCAATATAAGTGCCTTAGATGGCATGCAAACCGGAACTGTATATTGTTAAGAATGTTGTCAAAACCGAAACTGTATACTGTTAAGAATGCTGTCGAAATAAGTGCATTAGATGGCATGTAAACCGCCATCTGTAAATCAGACAACAGCTTCTTGTGATGTTAAACATAAACCTTTGAATTTTTTTTTCGCAAGTTCGTTTCTCATGCTTTATCTGATAAGAGCATGTGTGAGAAAGTGAAAGTTACTTGGACTCGACATTTGATAAACGTTCAAGTATTAACCAGTAGAGATAATTAATGTGGTAGCTTCAGTATTGTCTTGTAAATATCAAATGTATTATGTATTCATCACTTCGTCGACAAATAAAAAAATTTATATTTTGTTTGTAAAAGCATTATAACGCCCCATTCAATGGCAATTAGCTAACAGATATTGCAAATAATTAATTTTACTTATCAAAACATAAATACAATAATGAATTGTGTTTTTAATTTTTAAAATAAATGTAATTACTCAAATCTAACTTTATACTAAGTGACTAGAGCTATTACACTGTATGACATAAAATTAACTGGATTAATTATAACTCCTTTTATTCTTATTGTATTTTATTTGACTTCGATCTTACGGTATTAATATCATATTATACTTATAGCGTATTTGAAGAAAATATCTCTACTTCCTAACTTCACACATGAACACTACATATCTTAGTAATATCCGTTTTCTACCGCTACGTTTGAGCACTAAATATATGTAATATCCATCTTCTACCGCAACGTTTGAGTGCTAATTATCTCAGTAATATCCATTTTCTACCTCTATATTTAAGCACAAAATATCTTCGTAATATCTACCTTGTATCATTACGTTTGAACAATAGATATCACACTAACATTCAACTTTTATGCATCAAAACTAAATATCCCTATCCTCTAACTTCTGCCATTACTAAATATCTCAGTAATATCCACTTTCTGTTGTTATGTTTGAACATTAAACATCTCAGTAATATCCACTTTCTGTTGTTATCTTTGAACATTAAACATCTTAGTAATATCCACTTTCTGTTGTTATGTTTGAACATTAAACATCTTAGAACATTAAATTATCTCAGTAATATCCACTTTCTGTTGTTATCTTTGAAAATTAAACATCTCAGTAATATCCACTTTCTGTTGTTATGTTTGAACATTAAACATCTCAGTAATATCCACTTTCTGTTGTTATGTTTGAACATTAAACATCTTAGTAATATCCACTTTCTGTTGTTATGTTTGAACATTAAACATCTCAGTAATATCCACTTTCTGTTGTTATGTTTGAACATTAAATATCTCAGTAATATCCACTTTCTGTTGTTATGTTTGAACATTAAACATCTCAGTAATATCCACTTTCTGTTGTTATGTTTGAACATTAAACATCTCAGTAATATCCACTTTCTGTTGTTATGTTTGAACATTAAACATCTCAGTAATATCCACTTTCTGTTGTTATGTTTGAACATTAAACATCTCAGTAATATCCACTTTCTGTTGTTATGTTTGAACATTAAACATCTTAGTAATATCCACTTTCTGTTGTTATGTTTGAACATTAAACATCTTAGTAATATCCACTTTCTGTTGTTATGTTTGTTTGAACATTAAACATCTTAGTAATATCCACTTTCTGTTGTTATGTTTGAACATTAAACATCTCAGTTATGTTTGAACAGTAATATCCACTTTCTGTTGTTATGTTTGAACATTAAACATCTCAGTAATATCCACTTTCTGTTGTTATGTTTGAACATTAAACATCTCAGTAATATCCACTTTCTGTTGTTATGTTTGAACATTAAATATCTCAGTAATATCCACTTTCTGTTGTTATGTTTGAACATTAAACATCTCAGTAATATCCACTTTCTGTTGTTATGTTTGAACATTAAACATCTCAGTAATATCCACTTTCTGTTGTTATCTTTGAACATTAAACATCTCAGTAATATCCACTTTCTGTTGTTATGTTTGAACATTAAACATCTCAGTAATATCCACTTTCTGTTGTTATGTTTGAACATTAAACATCTCAGTAATATCCACTTTCTGTTGTTATCTTTGAACATTAAACATCTTAGTAATATCCACTTTCTGTTGTTATGTTTGAACATTAAACATCTCAGTAATATCCACTTTCTGTTGTTATGTTTGAACATTAAACATCTTAGTATTATCCACTTTCTATAGTAATCCACTTTCTTGTTATGTTTGAACATTAAACATCTTAGTAATATCCACTTTCTGTTGTTATGTTTGAACATTAAACATCTTAGTAATATCCACTTTCTGTTGTTATGTTTGAACATTAAACATCTTAGTAATATCCACTTTCTGTTGTTATGTTTGAACATTAAACATCTCAGTAATATCCACTTTCTGTTGTTATGTTTGAACATTAAACATCTCAGTAATATCCACTTTCTGTTGTTATGTTTGAACATTAAACATCTCAGTAATATCCACTTTCTGTTGTTATGTTTGAACATTAAACATCTCAGTAATATCCACTTTCTGTTGTTATCTTTGAACATTAAACATCTCAGCAATATCCATTTTCTGTTGTTATGTTTGAACATTAAATATCTCAGTAATATCCACTTTCTGTTGTTATGTTTGAACATTAAACATCTCAGTAATATCCACTTTCTGTTGTTATGTTTGAACATTAAACATCTCAGTAATATCCACTTTCTGTTGTTATGTTTGAACATTAAACATCTCAGTAATATCCACTTTCTGTTGTTATCTTTGAACATTAAACATCTCAGTAATATCCACTTTCTGTTGTTATGTTTGAACATTAAACATCTCAGTAATATCCATATCCACTTTCTGTTGTTATGTTTGAACATTAAACATCTCAGTAATATCCACTTTCTGTTGTTATGTTTGAACATTAAACATCTTAGTAATATCCACTTTCTGTTGTTATCTTTGAACATTAAACATCTTAGTAATATCCACTTTCTGTTGTTATGTTTGAACATTAAACATCTCAGTAATATCCACTTTCTGTTGTTATGTTTGAACATTAAATATCTCAGTAATATCCACTTTCTGTTGTTATGTTTGAACATTAAACATCTCAGTAATATCCACTTTCTGTTGTTATGTTTGAACATTAAACATCTCAGTAATATCCACTTTCTGTTGTTATGTTTGAACATTAAACATCTCAGTAATATCCACTTTCTGTTGTTATGTTTGAACATTAAACATCTCAGTAATATCCACTTTCTGTTGTTATGTTTGAACATTAAACATCTCTCTGTTGTTATGTTTGTAATAATCCACTTTCTGTTGTTATGTTTGAACATTAAACATCTCAGTAATATCCACTTTCTGTTGTTATGTTTGAACATTAAACATCTCAGTAATATCCACTTTCTGTTGTTATGTTTGAACATTAAACATCTCAGTAATATCCACTTTCTGTTGTTATGTTTGAACATTGTTGTTATGTTTGAACATTAAACATCTTAGTAATATCCACTTTCTGTTGTTATGTTTGAACATTAAACATCTTAGTAATATCCACTTTCTGTTGTTATGTTTGAACATTAAACATCTTAGTAATATCCACTTTCTGTTGTTATGTTTGAACATTAAACATCTTAGTAATATCCACTTTCTGTTGTTATGTTTGAACATTAAACATCTTAGTAATATCCAATTTCTGTTGTTATGTTTGAACATTAAACATCTCAGTAATATCCACTTTCTGTTGTTATGTTTGAACATTAAACATCTCAGTAATATCCACTTTCTGTTGTTATGTTTGAACATTAAATATCTCAGTAATATCCACTTTCTGTTGTTATGTTTGAACATTAAACATCTCAGTAATATCCACTTTCTATTGTTATGTTTGAACATTAAACATCTCAGTAATATCCACTTTCTGTTGTTATGTTTGAACATTAAACATCTCAGTAATATCCACTTTCTGTTGTTATGTTTGAACATTAAACATCTCAGTAATATCCACTTTCTGTTGTTATGTTTGAACATTAAACATCTTAGTATTATCCACTTTCTGTTGTTATGTTTGAACATTAAACATCTTAGTAATATCCACTTTCTATTGTTATGTTTGAACATTAAACATCTTAGTAATATCCACTTTCTGTTGTTATGTTTGAACATTAAACATATTAGTAATATCCACTTTCTGTTGTTATGTTTGAACATTAAACATCTTAATAATATCCATATTAGTAATATCCACTTTCTGTTGTTATGTTTGAACATTAAATTTCTGTTGTTATGTTTGAACATCTCAGTAAGATCCACTTTCTGTTGTTATGTTTGAACATTAAATATCTCAGTAATATCCACTTTCTGTTGTTATGTTTGAACATTAAAGATCTCAGTAATATCCACTTTCTATTGTTATGTTTGAACAGTAAAGATCTCAGTAATATCCACTTTCTATTGTTATGTTTGAACATTAAACATCTCAGTAATATCCACTTTCTGTTGTTATGTTTGAACATTAAACATCTCAGTAATATCCACTTTCTGTTGTTATGTTTGAACATTAAACATCTCAGTAATATTCACTTTCTGTTGTTATGTTTGAACATTAAACATCTCAGTAATATCCACTTTCTATTGTTATGTTTGAACATTAAACATCTCAGTAATATCCACTTTCTGTTGTTATGTTTGAACATTAAATATCGCAGTAATATCCACTTTCTGTTGTTATGTTTGAACATTAAACATCTCAGAAATATCAACTTTCTACCGTTAAGACTGATTTTTCCTCCTCACTTTAACACATTTATACGTACTGCAGTATTGTAAAAAAAACAACAAACAATAATCGTTTATTCTATTCAAACATATCGTGTAATTATTGGGTTAGCAGAAAGTTTACACATTTAAAACGTTAAATTCCGGGGTTAGATCCCTGCGGTACAGATAGTTATATGTGTAGCTTTGCGCTAAAACAACATCTTAGTTCTCCCCCTAATGGCTCTCTGGTAAACTTGTGGTTTATACCGTTAAAACTTGGTTTTGATACTTTAGGCTAATGCAACTAGTTCTGTGTGTAACTTTGCACTTGAACTTTCAAGCTCGTAGGCGAATATAAGCGTCTTTGTAATATATTCATAAGTATTTTAAATAATACAAAAATATATTAAACCTACAGGTATATCCACATTGTCGTTATACAACTACCTTTCTGAATGTACAGACTTGAAACAAATTAGAGTTGTTGTTTTTTCCAACTGCTATAGATTTTATTCAAATCTTATGGATTATTTTATAATTTCAATGAGAGAGTACTAGATATAAAGATACTGTAAATGTTGCTTTTTAAAGAAATCCGGGCCGTGTACACGCACTGTCAGTGAAGGTGTATTCAATCAATCACTGAAGAGAACTAAAGTACATGTGCAAAAAGCATACAATAAACTGAATTAAACAGATGAATGTGTTGTACAGAGAACATAAAAACTTCTATTCGATAAACAATACGAAATGTGCAGAATATTTATGAAGATATTTCGTTCTGTTTAGAAAACTGTTTTATTTATTTGTTTCACTTTAACGTCGTTATTCGTTTCGTTTCTATTGATGTATTTCTCTTCGTTCTATATTTTTTTAGTAAAGTGATCCATGTAATTATACATTCCATATATTAACTTGCGTATATTATCTGTTGTTATTTCCTTGGGTTTCAATAAACCCGACCTAACAACATTACTAAAGGGGTCGTTTATTAAATTAAAAATAAAATTTCCTCTTTGACTATCACTAAATGTTCGTGGTTCGAAAATATATATATATATATGCAAATAATAAATAATAAATATAGAAATACAGAAATTGTATTTGATTCATACAACACGAACGATCGATTTCTTATGATTGCTGTTTCTTTTATACGAATAGCCCTCCAGAGGCTCAGCGGTATGTCTGCGGACTTCCAATGCTAAAAATCGGGTTTTGATACCCGTGGTGGGTAGAGCACAGATAACCCATTGTGTAGCTTTGTGCTTAATTCAAAACTACAACCTTTATACGAATATCTTAGATGTTTGTTATCACAACATTCTTAACAGCATACAGTTTCGGTTTTGACAACATTCTTAACAGCATACAGTTTCGGTTTGCATGCCATCTAAGGCACTTATTTTGACAACATTCTTAACAGTATACAGTTTCGGTTTACATGCCATCTAATGCACTTATTTTGACAACATTCTTAACAGTATAAAGTTTTGGTTTGCATGCCATCTAATGCACTTATTTTGACAACATTCTTAACAGTATACAGTTTCGGTTTACATGCCATCTAATGCACTTATTTTGACAACATTCTTAACAGTATACAGTTTCGGTTTGCATTCCATCTAATGCACTTATTTTGACAACATTCTTAACAGTATACAGTTTCGGTTTGCATTCTATTCTAGTGTTACATGACTATGTTGAGTATATCGTTTTACCTTCATTAGAACAATGTAGTACAGTGGAATAAACGGTTTTTACCTTCACTAGAACAATGTAGTACACTGAAATAAAGGGTTTTTACCTTCACTAGAACAATGTAGTACACTGAAATAAAGGGTTTTTACCCTCATTAGAACAATGTAGTACACTGAAATAAAGGGTTTTTACCTTCATTAGAACAATGTAGTACACTGAAATAAAGGGTTTTTACCTTCATTAGAACAATGAAGTACACTGAAATAAAGGGTTTTTACCTTCATTAGAACAATGAAGTACACTGAAATAAAGGGTTTTTACCTTCATTAGAACAATGTAGTACACTGAAATAAAGGGTTTTTACCTTCATTAGAACAATGTAGTAGACTGAAGTAAGTCGTTTTACAGTAAGTCGGAAATTGACAGATCTAGCAGACATATTTCACGAAAAATGGCAGATCTAGCAGAAATAAGTCATGGAAAGTAAAACCGAGTATTTATATTTGTTACAAAATCTACTTATCCACGTCTCTTAAATTTAACTTGCTTACCAGTGAATATCATTTGACTAGACGTCGTTGACTGAAGACTGACAGTCAATACTATACAACGTTAATGGAAGACAACTGAACAATATCATGTTATCATTAATGGATTCACCGCTCTCTTATAATGAAACACAAGTTAAAGTGTGAGGAATAATTTACGATGTAACATGGATTCAAGCCAAACTCGAGATATCCAACGTTCAGAGCTCGAAGATTGATTGGACTATCTCGTGTCATAAATTGGTACGCAAGATGCATAAGATACTGAGATAACTTGTCTGAAGTTTAAAGTCATACAACTAAATGGGACTTATACTGTTCTGTGATATATTTATATCTGTCTGTGGAGATTACAGTTACACACGATTTTCCTGAGTTCGTTCTAAAGTGTGCTTCTGCAGTTTCCACTGTGTTGCTTTACGACTTCAGGTTTAACTGGTTAAAGATTTATGTTTCATTTTCTTCTCTTAAAGCGATTCCTTCGAAACTTTGGGTCATCTTCACACTTTACTATACATATTATTAGTTTTCGTTTGTACAGAGATAAGTTCTATATGTAACGATCTTGTAAGTCGTGGTAAAGGTGAGAAAATATTTCAAACCAACTGGAGTATGGTATGTAAAGAAGTGTGAATTTCTCCTGTTAGCAAGTCTATACATTGGAGTATGGTATGTAAAGAAGTGTGGATTTCTCCTGTTAGCAAGTCTATACATTAGGGTTGACTTCAGTAATATGTTAGTAGTTCATTGAAATATTATTTCTGTAGTCACGTAGCTCAATGACGGGAACATCTACTTGTGTTAGAAAATGTTAATAAACATTTAACACTAACAACAACAGTGATTCTGTTTATATTTCATGGTATCTAAACGTAGGAGAGAGAAGATTTTCATCTTTCATCTCACTTAACAACATGAACCACTTAGCGGTAAAACAGTAGTAAACATATCGTATAGAAAAGAAATGATACTTTTATATCTTACCATTCAGTGACACTTTACAGTGAAGCCAACTTGTGTGGCTTGTTTATTAACCATAACGAGAAATACATAACATTATTCGATAAAAGTCTATTCAGCTCGAAAGTAGTGGCCTTTGTATGGAACACGATAAATTAGTAGCATCTATATAACTCACAATCAATCAACATGATAAACTATTAGTATCTGTATCAAACACCGATATGGAAGTCTAGATAATTACATGATTTTTTAATTATCAATTTGTATGTCCTCTCTTGCAGTACACACCAAATGCTTAATGTGAGCTTCACTGATTAACATGTTTAAACATTCATCAGAGAAAACCAAGAAAGAATAGAAGTCAGAAACAACTTACTGCTTGGAAAACAAGAATATAGAAACACGTCTACTTTTTTATGCTTCTATTGATTGTAAGAAGATGGTATTTCAAAAAAAAAAAGTTTAACAAGCCATGAACATAGACGTATGGGAAGCTAAGTTTTATATTATATTGTTATACGATGGGAAGCTTAGTTTTATATTATATTATTATACGATGGGAAGCTTAGTTTTATATTATATTGTTATACGATGGGAAGCTTAGTTTTATATTATATTATTATTCGATGGGAAGCTTAGTTTTATATTATATTCTTATAAGATGGGAAGCTTAGTTTTATATTATATTCTTATAAGATGGGAAGCTTAGTTTTATATTATATTGTTATACGATGGGAAGCTTAGTTTTATATTATATCGTTATACGATGGGAAGCTTAGTTTTATATTATATTGTTATAAGATGGGAAGCTTAGTTTTATATTATATCGTTATACGATGGGAAGATTAGTTTTATATTATATTGTTATACGATGGGAAGCTAAGTTTTATATTATATCGTTATACGATGGGAAGCTTAGTTTTATATTATATTGTTATACGATGGGAAGCTTAGTTTTATATTATATTGTTATACGATGGGAAGCTTAGTTTTATATTATATTATTATACGATGGGAAGCTTAGTTTTATATTATATTCTTATAAGATGGGAAGCTTAGTTTTATATTATATTGTTATACGATGGGAAGCTTAGTTTTATATTATATCGTTATACGATGGGAAGCTTAGTTTTATATTATATTATTATACGATGAGAAGCTTAGTTTTATATTATATTGTTATACGATGGGAAGCTTAGTTTTATATTATATTATTATACAATGGGAAGCTTAGTTTTATATTATATCGTTATACGATGGGAAGCTTAGTTTTATATTATATCGTTATACGATGGGAAGCTTAGTTTTATATTATATTGTTATACGATGGGAAGCTAAGTTTTATATTATATCGTTATACGATGGGAAGCTTAGTTTTATATTATACTGTTATACGATGGGAAGCTTAGTTTTATATTATATTGTTATACGATGGGAAGCTAAGTTTTATATTATATCTTTATACGATGGGAAGCTTAGTTTTATATTATACTGTTATACGATGGGAAGCTTAGTTTTATATTATATCGTTATACGATGGGAAGCTTAGTTTTATATTATATCGTTATACGATGGGAAGCTTAGTTTTATATTATATTGTTATATGATAGGAAGCTTAGTTTTATATTATATCGTTATACGATGGGAAGCCTAGTTTTATATTATATCGTTATACGATGGGAAGCTTAGTTTTATATTGTATGGTTATACGATGGGAAGCTTAGTTTTATATTATATCTTTATACGATGGGAAGCTTATTTTATATTATATTGTTATACGATTTCTGTAAGTTATAAACCAAAACTATTTTTATCTAACGTTATTTTTTGTGGCATCGAAATAAATTTAGCTGAGTTTCAGTTATAAGCTAGAGATAAAGTTTTTGTAAAAAAGTCTTTAGTTTTAATTCCACAGAATTATACAAAACTCGAAACAAACACGTGCATATCAACAACAACTAAACACTTACCGGAAATTTCCATATCATATATATATATATATTCCTTGTCGAGAAATTCCCGATCTCAAGAACAGAGATAACACTGCAAAACAATTCTTTTGAAAGGTTTTGCTTCTGAAAAGTTTTTGCTCATTGTGACAGGTACCTGGTGAGTATGCACAAATATAGTTTTGGTTTTGCTTCCTGAATGTTTTTTGCTGATTGTGACAGGTACCTGGTGGGTATGCACAAATATAGTTTTGGTTTTGCTTCATCACGTAGGAACTGTGAGAAATAGACAGTTAACTGTTTACCGGCAATAACGTATTTAATTTTGTTTATGTTTCTAATACTCTATTAAGTTCAACATAATTAAATTTGCTCCTGATTTCCGTTTATATTCAATATCCGGTGCATCACGTTGCAGTGTCCAACGGTAGTCAGCAAGCATTGACTGATTCCAGTTGCCCTGATATTGTTTTTCCATTGTAGCAAAACTGAAGGTTTCGATGAAACGGTACGTGATGGGCAAATTTGGATGTGATTTTTGTGTTCAGCAGCCAAAACTCTACAAGGAACACCCAACAGTGTTCAAGAAGCAAAAACTTTGTTGTGCAGTGTAATATACGTATGACCAAATAAGGTGATTCTCAAGTTGCATAAGTTAGGAATACTCATTACTTTAATTAACTTTCAGAGTATATAAGACAGGAATACTCATTACCTTAACTGACTTCCAGACAACAGAAACCAGGAGTACTTATTACCTTAACTGACTTCTAAAGAACAGAAGTCAAGAATACTTATAACCTTAACTGACTTCCAGACAGCAAAAGTCAGGAATACTTATTACTTTAACTAACTTCCAGAAAACAGAAGTCAAGTATTCTTACAAAATTATCTGATCTCTAGAAAACGGGTATTTTTCAGACAACATAAGTCAGGAATACTTATTACCTTAACTGACTTCTAGACAACAGAAGTCAGGAATACTCATTACTTTAACTAACCTTCAGACTACACAAGTCAGGAATACTTATTACTTTAACTGACTTCCAGACAACAGAAGTCAGGAATACTTATTGCCTTAACTGACTTCCAGACAACAGAAGTCAGGAATACTTATTGCTTTAACTGACTTCCAGACAACAGAAGTCAGGAATACTTATTACTTTAACTGACCTTCAGACAATGAAAGTCAGGAATACTCATTACCTTAACTAACCTTCAGACTACATAAGTCAGGAATACTTATTACCTTAACTGACTTCCAGAAAACAGAAGTCAAGTATTCTTACAAGATTATCTGATCTCTAGAAAACGGGTATTTTTCAGACAACCAATGTCAGCATGATTACCATCCAGAGGAACAAAACATTTAATATGTACACTGAACAAATTTCTTAGTTTTATAGTTAACATATCGTGATCCACCAATTTACATAAACACTCATTCTGTCCATCCGAAAGAAGTGGATAGAAAGAAGGAAGAAGCATCAAACCGTTATATTCTGTTCTCTCTATCAATAGTAGACAAGTTGAAAAACCTTTCGTCACGAGAAGCACACCGTGTTTTCCATTTCTTCCTTTAGTTCAAATAACTTTGAAGAACTTGAAATATGCTGCTATAACAAAGTTTATTAACAGACATAAAGTGAATATATTTTTACTGTTATAACAAAGTTTATAAACCGGCGTAAAGTGAATATATTTTTACTGTTATAACAAGGTTTATAAACCGGCATAAAGTGAATATATTTTTACTGTTATAACAAGGTTTATAAACCGGCATAAAGTGAATATATTTTTACTGTTATAACAAAGTTTATAAACCGGCATAAAGTGAATATATTTTTACTGTTATAACGAAGTTTATAAACCGGCATAAAGTGAATATATTTTAACTGTTATAACAAAGTTTATAAACCAGCATAAAGTGAATATATTTTTACTGTTATAACAAAGTTTATTAACAGGCATAAAGTGAATATATTTTACTGTTATAACAAAGTTTATAAACCGGCATAAAGTGAATATATTTTTACTGTTATAACAAGGTTTATAAACCGGCATAAAGTGAATATATTTTTACTGTTATAACAAAGTTTATAAACCGGCATAAAGTGAATATATATTTACTGTTATAACAAAGTTTATAAACCGGCATAAAGTGAAATTATTTTTACTGTTATAACAAAGTTTATAAACCGGCATAAAGTGAATATATTTTTACTGTTATAACAAAGTTTATAAACCGGCATAAAGTGAATATATATTTACTGTTATAACAAAGTTTATAAACCGGCATAAAGTGAATATATTTTTACTGTTATAACAAAGTTTATAAACCGGCATAAAGTGAATATATTTTTACTGTTATAACAAAGTTTATTAACAGGCATAAAGTGAATATATTTTTACTGTTATAACAAAGTTTATAAACCGGCGTAAAGTGAATATATTTTTACTGTTATAACAAGGTTTATAAACCGGCATAAAGTGAATATATTTTTACTGTTATAACAAAGTTTATAAACCGGCATAAAGTGAATATATATTTACTGTTATAACAAAGTTTATAAACCGGCATAAAGTGAAATTATTTTTACTGTTATAACAAAGTTTATAAACCGGCATAAAGTGAATATATTTTTACTGTTATAACAAAGTTTATAAACCGGCATAAAGTGAATATATTTTTACTGTTATAACAAAGTTTATAAACCGGCATAAAGTGAAATTATTTTTACTGTTATAACAAAGTTTATAAACCGGCATAAAGTGAATATATTTTTACTGTCATAACAAAGTTTATACACCGGCATAAAGTGAAATTATTTTTAATGTTATAACAAAGTTTATAAACCGGCATAAAGTGAATATATTTTTACTGTTATAACAAACTTTATAAACCGGCATAAAGTGAATATATTTTACTGTTATAACAAAGTTTATAAACCGGCATAAAGTGAATATATTTTTACTGTTATAACAAAGTTTATAAACCGGCATAAAGTGAATATATTTTTACTGTTATAACAAAGTTTATAAACCGGCATAAAGTGAATATATTTTTACTATTATAACAAAGTTTATAAACCGGCATAAAGTGAATATATTTTTACTGTTATAACAAAGTTTATTAACAGGCATGAAGTGAATATATTTTTACTATTATAACAAAGTTTATAAACCGGCATAAAGTGAATATATTTTTCCTGTTATAACAAAGTTTATAAACCGGCATAAAGTGAATATATTTTTACTGCAACATGAAATAATCACATTGATAATATCAGTAAAAATACGATTTCTTTGAATACCTCAAGTATATCAGTAGATAGACAGAATGGCGGATAGAAATTAGATAGATGGCTACTCTTATATCTACTGTATTAACATTAGTTATTGTTCTTGTGATACGTTTCGCCACCTGCCTGTGATAAACAAGTTATTATAACCAGAATAAAATGTTTATTGGGTTTTAAAGTTTCATAGTTACGACCATATTGTTACGCTAATAGTTCGTTTGATTATTAAGAGCCGCAAAATAAGAATGTGTAGTTAGTGTAAACGCACCAAGCCACACGAGTGAATTCTGAGTTGGTTATAATAAATGGTCGACCACGCACAACTAGCCCATTCTATCGTGTCTAACCATCAGTTATGGATAGACATCAGGCATCAATTTACCGTTAATATTAGTAGCAGGTGAACAACATTCCGGGAAGTGGCTATATAATATACAGCCTGAAAATTAATGTTAGCCTAATCAACATTCCGGGAAGTGGCTATATAATATACAGCCTGAAAATTACTGTTAGCCTAATTCATCGCCGAATACGTTATTTCTAATTACAACGAAAGTCGATCCATATTTCATTACAGGTAACTCTGAATAGATGTCTAATGTAGAAGTTAAGTAACTTAATATGCCAATAATGAACGATGTTGCAGGCTCATAAGTTTATAGCTATTTATCTTTCCCTTGGTTGAGTTGTAGGTTTAGTGAATTAATTAAACAAAATGTCCTTGTATTACTTTTCTTAATGTGAAGAGTCGATATTGGAACACATTGAAAAATGTTAACCCCAAGAAGTACAGTGTGGTAATTGCGTATTTGAGGCAATAAAAGTCCTTAAAAAGTGTTTCTGCAGTGACTTGGTAACCATATTGTGACAAGTGTTTTTATGATTGGTTAAGCACAGTCCAGAGTGGTGGCTGTAACTTCATGGTATTGTCACGACGCCAGAACTGTGTTTTTACAATGGTATGACCACACCTCTTTCTGTGTTTTTTGCTGTAATATTACAGCGATTTAACCTCGATATAGTCTTAAAACACAGATGTTTTAGAACTGAACAAATGGACCACTGAAAAAAGACACTTTTCTTCAGTAAACTCTCTAAAGACTGTAGTCTGGGAAGACGGGAATGTTTCTAAGCTCTTAGCCACAGTTGGTTTTTTCATAAACCATTAAGCCTTCGTCCATACCCAGAATTATGAGGCACAGCCTGTGAATTCTTAAAAATAGGCCGTTTTTTAAAAAAAAACGGTCCGTAAACCGTAAACATTCACACTGAAGAAACAGACCACAACTACACACTGCAGATATCGCTAGATGTTGTGTCGCCAGTGCTCCTTCCAATTGAACTCGAAGAAAGTACATGAAAATCACTTCTCTTTAGCATGTGATATATCTAGCTATGTGTATCTGCAAACACACTTCCGGACAAAAACGATAACTACTACTACATCATTCGTACAAAACGAATACGAAGAAAAGGAACCGTGAACACCTCTGATGAAGGTGGGGGGGATAGAAGTCACGTGAAGCCTCTCCCTAATTCTCACTGGTTACACTAAGAGTGTATATTACAAACAGTCCAGGACCCACCAGGCTGAGCTAACGGCCTCTTTCCAAACAGTTTCCTTTCATTTTATTTTGAACTCAGCAAAAACTTTTTTCTTACAAAGAAACTGAGGTAAAGCACTTTTTTACACAATATGAGAGTTTCATAGATAAAAAGTTGTTATTTGTTTATAAGTTTGTCATAGCTGAGGTAGTAAATAAACTGAGAAATATTTCATGAACAATACTATTGTTACACATAAGTACATTAATAAAATAACTCGCTTTTTATTACTTTCAGAAAGTATTAAACATATAATTTTAGCCTTATCTCTTACACGGCTTCCAAAGAAAGTTTTCATTAAAGATAGTAATATAAAATGGAAATACGAACATCACTTACATAATACCAGGAGAGCACAAACGGACAGCTCCTATAGATACAGCTCTGTAACAGCGAGTGCTTCACCGCGGCTGCGGTTATCATTCTAAAACTCGCCGCTTGTCGGCACTACCGTGGAATATCTCGAACTCAGCCAATCAATATCTTGAAAATCGGTGGACTGTTTCACGACGGCTGCTGTACGAAAACCAGAATTCCTGTCTGCGTTGTTTTTTGAACTTAAAATTCTACTGCAATTAAGCGTTTGTTTCTATTGTTCGAGACACGTGCGCTTCTAACTCTTCAGCAACTGAACTGCACCATCATCATACACTATTCCTTTTTTATGGGTCGGAGACCAGACAGAAGTTCACTGTAAAAGTGAATAGTACCACATAGAACTCTACTATAAACATGAACAGGATCACATAGAACTCCACTATAAACACGAACAGGATCACATAGAACTTCACTTTAAACACGAACAAGATCACATAGAACTCCACTATAAACATGAACAGGATCACATAGAACTCCACTATAAACATGAACAGGATCACATAGAACTTCACTTTCAACACGAACAAGATCACATAGAACTCCACTATAAACACGAACAGGATCACATAGAACTTCACTTTAAACACGAACAAGATCACATAGAACTCCACTATAAACATGAACAGGATCACATAGAACTCCACTATAAACACGAACAGGATCACATAGAACTTCACTTTAAACACGAACAAGATCACATAGAACTCCACTATAAACATGAACAGGATCACATAGAACTCCACTATAAACACGAACAGGATCACATAGAACTTCACTTTAAACACGAACAAGATCACATAGAACTCCACTATAAACATGAACAGGATCACATAGAACTCCACTATAAACATGAACAGGATCACATAAAACTCCACTATAAACACGAACAGGATTATCAATAATACCATTGTTATTCCTCTTTTTCCCAGTTCTGACGATGATATGTTCATGAAAAATTACTGATTGATTTATTGCTGGCCCATCATGGCCTGGTGGTTAACGCACTCGACTCGTAATCTGCGGGTCGTGGGTTTGAATCTCAGTCATACAAAACGCACTCTTCTTTCAGCTGTGTGAGCGTTCTATTCATTGGTAAAAGAGTAGCCTAAGAGTTGGCGGTGGGTGATGATGACAAGTTGCCTTCCCTCCAGTGTTACACTGCTAAATTAGAGACGGCTACCATAGATAGCCCTCGTGTAGCTTCACGCAAAATTAGAAAAAAGCAAACAAACACTGCTGAAACAAACATCATTTCTCGTCATTATTTTACCAGTTTCGGTCTGCATAACCAACGTAACGTTTCGGTCTGCATAACTAAAGTAACAAAACTATTTTCTTAGCTGGAACAACTCACCAAAAGTTGATTTTTTACTTAACCTGACGAAAAACCCCTCTTTATATGGGGCCATTTAACTAACGCTAGACCTGTAACTGTAGATAACGATAATTGACAAAAACACAATCTTTATATTGGCCTTTCTACTCATTACAGACTTTATACTATATACTAACGTAACTAGCGGAGAAACCCTATTAACATAGGACCCCTTACATTCCTTATATTTGAAGCTATATATTATGGTAACTATTGATAAAAAAATTCCTTACGTATTACTTGTTAACTACTTAGGGGCTGATGTTGTAACTTACAATAACTACTGAACAAACATTGTTTATATAGGTCATTACACTTACCTACCCCTTTAATATGCTAATAACTGTAACAATACTTTCTGTTATCATCTCTATATGATAAATAAACAATAGCATAAATTATATATGACACAAAGTAACAATATTATCATCCGGATATAAAAATTAAATACAATAATGACATATATAACACAAAATAACAATGAAATAATAATCTAGAAACAACTAGTTATCTATATTGATCAACACCATATACAAGGTAATTACTATAAAATAATAAATTTGAAATAGATAGTTATCTGTACTGATCAACAACATGTACAAGGTAATTACTATAAAATAATAAACTAGCAACAACTAGTTATCTGTATTGATCAACAACATGTTCACGGTATTTACTATAAAATAATAATCTAGAAACATCTAGTTATATATATTGATGTACACCATGTTCACGGTAATTACTATAAAATAATAATCTAGAAACATCTAGTTATATATATTGATGTACACCATGTTCACGGTATTTACTATAAAATAATAAACTAGAAACATCTAGTTATATATATTGATGTACACCATGTTCACGGTAATTACTATAAAATAATAATCTAGAAACATCTAGTTATATATATTGATGTACACCATGTTCACGGTATTTACTATAAAATAATAATCTAGAAACATCTAGTTATATATATTGATGTACACCATGTTCACGGTATTTACTATAAAATAATAATCTACAAACATCTAGTTATATATATTGATGTACACCATGTTCACGGTATTTACTATAAAATAATAATCTAGAAACATCTAGTTATATATATTAATGTACACCATGTTCACGGTATTTACTATAAAATAATAATCTAGAAACATCTAGTTATATATATTGATGTACACATGTTCACGGTATTTACTATAAAATAATAATCTAGAAACAACTAGTTATATATATTGATGTACACCATGTTCACAGTATTTACTATAAAATAATAATCTAGAAACATCTAGTTATATATATTAATGTACACCATGTTCACGGTATTTACTATAAAATAATAATCTAGAAACATCTAGTTATATATATTGATGTACACCATGTTCAGGGTATTTACTATAAAATAATAATCTAGAAACATCTAGTTATATATATTGATGTACACCATGTTCACGGTATTTACTATAAAATAATAATCTAGAAACATCTAGTTATATATATTGATGTATACCATGTTCACAGTATTTACTATAAAATAATAATCTAGAAACATCTAGTTATATATATTGATGTACACCATGTTCACAGTATTTACTATAAAATAATAATCTAGAAACAACTAGTTATATATATTGATGTACACCATGTTCACAGTATTTACTATAAAATAATAATCTAGAAACATCTAGTTATATATATTAATGTACACCATGTTCACGGTATTTACTATAAAATAATAATCTAGAAACATCTAGTTATATATATTGATGTACACCATGTTCACGGTAATTACTATAAAATAATAATCTAGAAACATCTAGTTATATATATTGATGTACACCATGTTCACGGTATTTACTATAAAATAATAATCTAGAAACATCTAGTTATATATATTGATGTACACCATGTTCACGGTATTTACTATAAAATAATAATCTAGAAACATCTAGTTATATATATTGATGTACACCATGTTCACAGTATTTACTATAAAATAATAATCTAGAAATAACTAGTTATATATATTGATGTACACCATGTTCACAGTATTTACTATAAAATAATAATCTAGAAACATCTAGTTATATATATTAATGTACACCATGTTCACGGTATTTACTATAAAATAATAATCTAGAAACATCTAGTTATATATATTAATGTACACCATGTTCACGGTATTTACTATAAAATAATAATCTAGAAACATCTAGTTATATATATTGATGTACACCATGTTCACGGTATTTACTATAAAATAATAATCTAGAAACATCTAGTTATATATATTGATGTACACCATGTTCACGGTATTTACTATAAAATAATAATCTAGAAACATCTAGTTATATATATTGATGTACACCATGTTCACGGTATTTACTATAAAATAATAATCTAGAAACATCTAGTTATATATATTGATGTACACCATGTTCACGGTATTTACTATAAAATAATAAACTAGAAACATCTAGTTATATATATTGATGTACACCATGTTCACGGTATTTACTATAAAATAATAATCTAGAAACATCTAGTTATATATATTGATGTACACCATGTTCACGGTATTTACTATAAAATAATAATCTAGAAACATCTAGTTATATATATTAATGTACATCATGTTCACGGTATTTACTATAAAATAATAATCTAGAAACATCTAGTTATATATATTGATGTACACCATGTTCACGGTAATTACTATAAAATAATAATCTAGAAACATCTAGTTATATATATTGATGTACACCATGTTCACGGTATTTACTATAAAATAATAATCTAGAAACATCTAGTTATATATATTGATGTACACCATGTTCACGGTAATTACTATAAAATAATAATCTAGAAACATCTAGTTATATATATTGATGTACACCATGTTCACGGTATTTACTATAAAATAATAATCTAGAAACAACTAGTTATCTATGTATGAATATCCGGCACGTGTTTTCTATTTGAAATTATATTAAACATTTAAAAACTATGTTTCATATTTACACAATATAAACATTTTTTGAAGCTGTTAGTTATGTAGTTTAAAATTGCACTTTTCATGTGCAAGTGTTAACCTTTTCTACGTTGTCTTCGGAAGTTACTTTCGAGACACTACATACTTTTCCTTTTAACCCCTTTTGTGGCGCCTCCCAGTGGCACAAGAGTAACATACCTCCGGACTTACACGATTAGAATCAGTGTTTCGATACAAATATCTTTGTTCCTAATTTGAAAAAAAAAAAAAATTTCGCGTTGCTTCATTGTTATTCGGGTAATTTTCATCGACTTATCGATACACTGACTATTTGTTCTTCTCTATCCAGCGTTTGTATTCGTTTAAATACTTCAATATTAATATTATTTCTGTAATATATATTGTTGTAATACTACGAGGTTGAGCTCAGTTGAAAGTTTTTTCCCATAGTTTTGTATGATGGAAAGTTTTTAAATGTTCAGCTATAACTGATGTTTCTGTTTTATTTTTTTATATAACATTTATGTTCTTGTAATGTATGTTTTAAATTATTTTAATTGGTCCAATATAAATACATTCCCATTGTATTTTATAAATACCAGTTTTACCTACTAATCTATTTTACCTTTAGTATTACCTTTCCTTTATCTCATTTATTGGTTTGAAGATACGTTAAAATTCTGTCGCTTTTTACTTATCTTATAAAAATGAATTGTTAAACCTTGAACGTAAGATGGACTTAATGTTCTTATTCTCAGGAAATACATTTTGAAGTGCTATATATAACTTTCTTATATTCCATCTTTCTTCAAGTTCTTAAGTTATTGTTCTGTTATATTTAGTTCAACTGATAACAATTTATTGCGTTAAATTTTCCTGTTATGAACATATTTTTATAGTTCTATAAAGATATCTGTAAAATGAAGACGTATTTTTATTTGACATGTGTCTTTGTGTGGCTACATTACAACAGTGTATGGTTCTATATAAACAGGTGTTTCTAAGGTACATTCTGTTTCTGTTACAACAGTTCTATATAAACAGATGTTTCTAAGGTACATTCTGTTTCTGTTATAAACAGTACGTGTAAAATATTCGCACTATTATTTTCATCAAGTTCACACGTGAATTAAACTGATGGTTCTTCACTATTTAAATAACTAAAAACGTATTGTAGTTTAGGGTTGCCATGTTACCTCACTAAGAATGCGTCGTACATATATCCAAACTCATGCATTATTTGAAGCTTCATATTGAAAACAATCCATACGAAGGTAATATAACAACGGTGACCAGGGGATGCCGTACGAAAACCTTTTGTTCTTTGTACTATTATTATTATTCTTTCACAAACCTCAAGAAGAAAAAGGATATTAATATTTTATTCAAGCGTAGGCAAATATATTAAAAATCTCCTGCGTAGGTCATAGAGCTAGTTTTCCTTTGATTTTGAAAGAGAAAGTGACATGTCATCAGTTTTTATCGTTATTGGCCAAGTTTAACTTCAAAGGCATTTAAGCACCGAAGCCTCCAGCAAACACGGTTAAGTTATATTGCGTCAAAATCTGTGCACGGCTACAAATCAAACTCCTGCATATTTACCATCTTATGATCTAGACTTAATATGTATATCTAGACCGGAACATGTTTTATCTTATAATTCAATCTTCATATGTCTTTCTAGCCTTAAACGTCTTCTATCTTATGATTAAGGCTTCATATGTCTTTCTAGCCTTAAACGTCTTTTATCTTATGATTCAGGCTTCATATGTCTTTCTAGCCTGAATTGTCTTTTATCTTATGATTCAGTCTTCATATGTATTCCTAATCTAGATAATCTTATTATCCATATGTTTATTAACTAAAACACCAAATTTGAATGGTGTATTACGCATCTGAAATGTTGTTTTTGAAAACTATTCGATATATCTTTAAATCTTTTTATGCGATGGATTATAACATGAACGCCTTATTTTTAGTTTTCTGTATTCTCGAAACCCGTTTGATTTAAATACATTATATTGCTTTCTTATGACTCCAGAAATGAAATAGCAAAGATACAAATGTGTCAGAAAAACCAGAGTAAGGAAAATATGGAATTGAGATTACAAATAATGATCCTAATTATAAAAACTAAGAACAATCTAGACGATAAACATACTGGAGAAAAATGACGCTGGGTAAGATTAACAGAAAATATCATTCATTTAGACACTCAAATAAAGAAAATTAAATCTTAATAATACAAGACATAACAAAGATATGCCATAAACTGAACTGATAATAATACAAGACATAACGAAGATATGTCATAAACTTAACTGATAATAATACAAGACATAACGAAGATATGCCATGAACTGAACTGATAATAATACAAGACATAACGAAGATATGTCATAAACTGAACTGATAATAATACAAGACATAACGAAGATATGCCATGAACTGAACTGATAATAATACAAGACATAACGAAGATATGTCATAAACTGAACTGATAATAATACAAGACATAACGAAGATATGCCATGAACTGAACTGATAATAATACAAGACATAACGAAGATATGTCATAAACTGAACTGATAATAATACAAGACATAACGAAGATATGCCATGAACTGAACTGATAATAATACAAGACATAACGAAGATATGCCATAAACTAAACTGATAATAATACAAGACATGACGAAGATATGCCATAAACTGAACTGATAATAATACAAGACATGACGAAGATATGCCATAAACTGAACTGATATTTTAATAAGATGTTTCCGCCATAAAAAGTAGTTTTGTTAGCTATGGTTTTAACAAAATGTAAAGAGAGTCAGTTAATAAATTATTACAGAAAAGTAACTATTCTTAGGGTTGTTATTTCATGTATTTTAACTCATCCTAGAAATGATGGGATTATCTCATTAGGAATAGAGAGACTTTCTGGATAAAATTTAGTATTTCTTATTTTATCGATTCCACAAAACTCATTGGAAACTTATGGAGTTCGCCATGATCTCTTATTTTAAATAAGTTTGTACAATGAATAAAAAAAAACAGATGCAAATCGTCGTATGTACCTTGAAAGAATGAGCTACAAAGAAAGACAGAGTCTTAATTAATTGTTTTAGGATTTGTTTCTAAGGATTTCCAAATAAGGTGATAAATCCATATTTGGACTTCACAAAATGAAAACGAGGTAAAATTCTTCTTCTTAATTAAAATGAAGTGTTTAAAATAACTCTTAGTCACGACCACAATGAATAAAAATGTCATGTGAACAAATCGATGGTTCTCTAACGCAATGTAGTATGTACAATGCTGCACTAATCTCTAACACAATGTAGTATGTACAATGCTGTACTAATCTCTAACACAATGTAGTATGTACAATGCTGCACTAATCTCTAACACAATGTAGTATGTACAATGCTGCACTAATCTCTAACACAATGTAGTATGTACAATGCTGCACTAATCTCTAACACAATGTAGTATGTACAATGCTGCACTAATCTCTAACACAATATACTATGTACAATGCTGCACTATTCTCTAACACAATGTAGTATGTACAATGCTGCACTAATCTCTAACACAATGTAGTATGTACAATGCTGCACTAATCTCTAACACAATGTAGTATGTACAATGCTGCACTAATCTCTAACACAATGTAGTATGTACAATGCTGCACTAATCTCTAACACAATGTAGTATGTACAATGCTGCACTAATCTCTAAAACAATGTAGTATGTACAATGCTGCACTAATCTCTAACACAATGTAGTATGTACAATGCTGCACTAATCTCTAACACAATGTAGTATGTACAATGCTGCACTAATCTCTAACACAATGTAGTATGTACAATGCTGCACTAATCTCTAAAACAATGTAGTATGTACAATGCTGCACTAATCTCTAAAACAATGTAGTATGTACAATGCTGCACTAATCTCTAACACAATGTAGTATGTACAATGCTGCACTAATCTCTAACACAATGTAGTATGTACAATGCTGCACTAATCTCTAAAACAATGTAGTATGTACAATGCTGCACTAATCTCTAACACAATGTAGTATGTACAATGCTGCACTAATCTCTAACACAATGTAGTATGTACAATGCTGCACTAATCTCTAACACAATGTAGTATGTACAATGCTGCACTAAAAACATTCCTTATACATCTCTACCAACTCTCACGACACAAATGTAGATATCACTGAAATTAAAGACGTGATGTTAATAATGAAACTGTACATAACTAGTTCGCAGTACGTCATATTCCCGGAAATACACCTAAAGGACAGTTGTAGTTAATGTCAAATAACCAAACAGAGTGTAGCTGGGTCATAACCAAAAGGAAAGTTGTGGTTAAGGTCAAATAAGCATACAGAGTGTATCTGGGTCATAATCTAAAGGACAGTTGTAGTTAATGTCAAATAACCATACAGAGTGTATCTGGGTCATAACCTAAAGGACAGTTGTAGTTAATGTCAAATAACCATACAGAGTGTAGCTGGGTCATAATCTAAAGGACAGTTGTAGTTAATGTCAAATAACCATACAGAGTGTAGCTGGGTCATAACCTAAAGGACAGTTGTGGTTAAGGTCAAATAACCATACAAAGTGTAGCTGGGTCATAACCTAATAGGCAGTTGTAGTTAAGGTCAAATAACCATACAAAGTGTAGCTGGGTCATAACCAAAAGGACAGTTGTAGTTAAGGTCAAATAACTCTACAAACTGAATTTGGGTTCATAAAAGTGGCGGATGTGGAACTCTGAATTACTGTGACTCAGTTTAAAGTTTCAGGAGATTTAGTGATGTGTTAAAAACAAAAAATTAAAATGTTGGTTAAGATACAACTGTTCTGTCAACACATCACTATTATACACAAAACATTAAATATCTATTACTATTTTCAGGTTAAAAATGTTGGTTAAGATACAACTGTTCTGTCAACACATCACTATTATACACAAAACATAAAATATCTGTTACTATTTTCAGGTTAAAAATGTTGGTTAAGATACAACTGTTCTGTCAACACATCACTATTATACACAAAACATTAAATATCTATTACTATTTTCACGTTAAAAATGTTTGTTAAGATACAACTGTTCTGTCAACACATCACTATTATACACAAAACATAAAATATCTGTTACTATTTTCACGTTAAAAATGTTGGTTAAGATACAATTGTTCTGTCAACACATCACTATTATACACAAAACATTAAATATCTGTTACTATTTTCAGGTTAAAAATGTTGGTTAAGATACAACTGTTCTGTCAACACATCACTATTATACACAAAACATAAAATATCTGTTACTATTTTCGCGTCAGGCCAGAACATGATAAGATGGTGATATTTCGTCAATAGACTTGTTTTGAGACAGTAACAACAAAGCACAATAACGTTTCGGGTACTGGCAAAACTTTGAAAAACCTGACTATAACCTACAGCTAACCTTGTCAAGAAAACTGTTCTCAGATTTAGAATCAGAACAAACCACAATGTCTCCATGTTTGTCAGTAGTTCCATTCCGCTGTTAAAAATCGGTAGAGATATTTATTAGCAGTTAATATTTGCTCATTATTTAAACAAATAGCGCTGGAAACTGATGAAGTAATTAACCTTTCTAAGTTATAACGATATGTTTAATTAGCGTATTGATTTAATTTGGTCATATTATAACAGTAGCCCAGAATAATTATTTAAATCGTAAGATATATTGTTGATATTTTTAATCAAATAAGAAACTAATTAGTCAAGAAAAAGAAGTAAAACAGTTAGCACTTAGTTTAATATAATATTATCATAGTATTAGAATAAATTAGCACTTAATTTAATATAATATTATCATAGTATTAGAATAAATTAGGATATTGAATGGTATAAAAATAAATAATGTTGGGTGTTTCGTGGGATGAGTATTTGCCATTTATTTGAATAATGAATTGTAAATCTGAGGGTTTGATGTTCGTGTCCCGTTTAGAGAAGGCTAATACAATTGATCCCTGCGTAGCTTTCCACGAACACCCAAAATAAAGAGACAGTGTTAAATTGTATTTAAAAATTTATATTCTGAGCTTCAAAAGAATTAGTATATGAAATTAGTTTATGATTGCTTTACTAAAAGTTTTCACAGACAATATGACTTAAGATACAAGTCAGAAAACAGGAATATTCAATATTCTACTTGAAAACAAGAGAAGATCTAGCTAATAATATTTAAGACTCGTGTCACGTGCTTTGAACGAGCTACATTGCGAGGAACAATATTACGTACATAGATTGAACGTGACGTTTTGTAGGTAACATGATGACTGTCAGCCTTAGTGTTCTACAAGTAACTTTTGGAATTTTTAATGTTTCTTTCCGTGTACTTTTAGTCTGTATGGTTGGTACGAAACACTCACCCCGTCATTTCTGAATGTTTGTGTTTTATTCAAACATTCTTTATTCTTATAACGATCTTATTTTCTCTGTAATTTCTTTTTGATGGATTTCTACGTATACACCATGATCGATTAGATGTATTATACACAATAATTTAAGATTGATTTTATATTTGACAAAGTGTAGTCTGCGTAGTCGCTATTTTCCACTCCTTTTGTAAAAACTCATCTGACAGCTACAGGGACATAGTGTCCCCAAGGGATTAATCCTTCTGGCACTAACAATAACGTAACCTAGCAAATAAACAAG
Organism: Tachypleus tridentatus; assembly: GCF_004210375.1. Taxonomy (NCBI): domain Eukaryota; kingdom Metazoa; phylum Arthropoda; class Merostomata; order Xiphosura; family Limulidae; genus Tachypleus; species Tachypleus tridentatus. The sequence goes on along the minus strand of NC_134832.1, from coordinate 153,557,887 downwards.
ACCTTTTCGTATCAATGTGTCCATGTTCTGTAGTTCAGAAGAGTTAAGCTACAGTGTATTTATCGTCATTACCAGTACAACACAGAAGTTCAGAAATGATGTTCATTTTCATCTCATTAAATTCACTATCAAAATTCCAACATTTATTTATTTCTTTTTCCCTCACACTATTTTTTTTGAACACAAGAATGTTTACCAATAAAAACATTATTAAAAGATCAGAAGAAGTATAGTTTCTGTATTTCATAAAATGTAAAACAATATTTAGAAAACACAGAGACTTTGAGTAGCTGGAATTATCAACATTGATTTTAGGTTCTGGAAAACAGAGCAATATTCATTCATTACATGACACTAGTGTTACCTTAATGACTTAACGTTTAGCACGTATGTTAGTTTTATTACAGTGTTGTCTGCAGAATGTCATTAGAAGTACGATACATTTAAGTGTGCACGGAAAGCGTCATTACCCAAATACAGTGCAAATAAAAAACTGTAAAAGTTATTCAGAATAATCAAATATTTCAGTAATGTTGTGAACCAACAGATAATAAAGAACACCATTATTATTCTAAAAGTAACCTTATACAGGCAATGAAGATATCCCAGTTAACTATGGAATAGTCTAATAAAGGAAATGAATCTCAATTAATCTTACAAGCGACCCCATACAAACAGTAAGATAAGTCCCTCTAATCATACAGAAAGTGAGGTAAATTACACTTAACCATATGAGGGCCTTAAACAGGCAGTGGAATAAATCATATTTAACGACATCTCTCACCAAACTACAAATATTTATTGTTTACAAGATACGTCTATACATTTATTGTACAGTTTCTAAAAATCTCTCACAAAGCATTGAGTTAAAAAGAAATCGTCATTTCTATCTTTATTCGTCTTTCAACATTGTTTAAAGTTATAAACACTTCTTAATGAAACAGATACAGATTTTATGTAAATAATCCTACACTCAACAGGAAATCATATACTGGAATGTAAATATACACTGGAATAATTACATCATTCACTTAATGAAACACTCAAACTCCAAATAAACACTAGGAATTTCACTTACATTATGAAATAGTCCAACACCATAATCCTAACTGTAAATATACACTGGAATACTTACATCATTATGGTTGACCAGATACTGAACTGTAAATATACACTGGAATAATTACACCATTATGGTTGACCAGACACTGGAATGTAAATATACACTGGAATAATTACATCATTATGGTTGACCAGATACTGAACTGTAAATATACACTGGAATAATTACATCATTATGGTTGACCAGACACTGAACTGTAAATATACACTGGAATAATTACATCATTATGGTTCACCAGATACTGAACTGTAAATATACACTGGGTTACTATCATCATTGTGGTTGACCAGACACTGAACTGTAAATATACACTGGAATAATTACATCATTATGGTTGACCAGATACTGAACTGTAAATATACACTGGAATAATTACATTATTGTGGTTTACCAGACACTGAACTGTAAATATACACTGGAATAATTACATCATTATGGTTCACCAGACACTGAACTGTAAATATACACTGGAATAATTACATCATTATGGTTGACCAGATACTGAACTGTAAATATACACTGGAATAATTACATCATTGTGGTTGACCAGACACTGAACTGTAAATATACACTGGAATAATTACATCATTATGGTTGACCAGATACTGAACTGTAAATATACACTGGGTTACTTTCATCATTGTGGTTGACCAGACACTGAACTGTAAATATACACTGGAATAATTAGAGCATTATGGTTGACCAGACACTGAACTGTAAATATACACTGGAATAATTACATCATTATGGTTGACCAGACACTGAACTGTAAATATACACTGGAATAATTACATCATTATGGTTGACCAGACACTGAACTGTAAATATACACTGCAATAATTACATCATTATTCCATAAGAAAGATACTGAACTGTAAATATACACTGGAATAATTACATCATTATGGTTGACCAGATACTGAACTGTAAATATACACTGGAATAATTACACCATTATGGTTGACCAGACACTGGACTGTAAATATACACTGGAATAATTACATCATTATGGTTGACCAGATACTGAACTGTAAATATACACTGGAATAATTACATCATTATGGTTGACCAGATACTGAACTGTAAATATACACTGGAATAATTACATCATTATGGTTGACCAGATACTGAACTGTAAATATACACTGGAATAATTACATCATTATGGTTGACCAGACACTGAACTGTAAATATACACTGGAATAATTACATCATTATGGTTGACCAGATACTGAACTGTAAATATACACTGGAATAATTACATCATTATGGTTTACCAGACACTGAACTATAAATATACACTGGAATAATTACATCATTATGGTTGACCAGACACTGAACTGTAAATATACACTGGAATAATTACATCATTATGGTTGACCAGACACTGAACTGTAAATATACACTGGAATAATTACATCATTATGGTTGACCAGATACTGAACTGTAAATATACACTGGAATAATTACATCATTATGGTTGACCAGACACTGAACTGTAAATATACACTGGAATAATTACATCATTATGGTTGACCAGATACTGAACTGTAAATATACACTGGAATAATTACATCATTATGGTTTACCAGACACTGAACTGTAAATATACACTGGAATAATTACATCATTATGGTTGATCAGACACTGAACTGTCAAAATACCCTGGAACACATCCATTATTGTAGTTAATCATACCCTTAACTGTAAAGATACGCTGGAATACTTCCATTATTGTAGTTAATCATACTTCTAACTGTAAAGATACGCTGGAACACTTCCATTATTGTAGTTAATCATACTTCTAACTGTAAAGATACGCTGGAACACTTCCATTATTATAGTTAATCATACTTCTAACTGTAAAGATACGCTGGAACACTTCCATTATTATAGTTAATCATACTTCTAACTGTAAAGATACGCTGGAACACTTCCATTATTGTAGTTAATCATACTTCTAACTGTAAAGATACGCTGGAACACTTCCATTATCGTAGTTAATCATACTTCTAACTGTAAAGATACGCTGGAAAACTTCCATTATTAAAGTTAATCATACTTCTAACTGTAACGATACGCTGGAACACTTCCATTGTTGTACTTAATCATTTTTCTAACTGTAAAGATACACTGGAACACTTCCATTATTCTAGTTAATCATACTTCTAACTGTAAAGATACGCTGGAACACTTCCATTATTGTAGTTAATCATACTTCTAACTGTAAAGATACGCTGGAACACTTCCATTATTGTAGTTAATCATACCCTTAACTGTAAAGATACGCTGGAACACTTCCATTATTGTAGTTAATCATACCCTTAACTGTAAAGATACGCTGGAACACTTCCATTATTGTAGTTAATCATACTTCTAACTGTAAAGATACGCTGGAACACTTCCATTATCGTAGTTAATCATACCTCTAACTGTAAAGATATACTGGAACACTTCCATTATCGTAGTTAATCATACTTCTAACTGTAAAGATACGCTGGAACACTTCCATTATCGTAGTTAATCATACTTCTAACTGTAAAGGTACGCTGCAACACTTCCATTATGGTAGTCAATCATACTTCTAACTCTAAAGATACGCTGGAACACTTCCATTATCGTAGTTAATCATACTTCTAAATATAAAGATTCGCTGGAACACTTCCATTATTGTAGTTAATCATACTTCTAACTGTAAATATACCCTGGAACACTTCCATTATCGTACTTAATCATACTTCTAACTGTAAATATACCCTGGAACACTTCCATTATCGTACTTAATCATACTTCTAACTGTAAAGATACGCTGGAACACTTTCATTATCGTAGTTAATCATACTTCTAACTGTAAAGATACGCTGGAACACTTCCATTATTGTAGTTAATCATTCTTCTAACTATAAAGATATTCTGGAACACTTCCATTATCGTGGTTAATCATTCTCTCAACTGTAAAGATACGCTGGAACACATCCATTATCGTAGTTAATCATACTTCTAACTCTAAAAATACCCTGGAACACTTCCATTATCGTAGTTAATCATACTTCTATCTGTAAAGGAACGCTGGAACACTTCCATTATCGTAGTTAATCATACTCTTAAATGTAAAAATACGCTGGAACACATCCATTTTCGTAATTAATCATACTCTTAACTGTAAAGATTCGCTGGAACACATTCCATTATCGTAGTTAATCATACTCTTAACTGTAAAGATACAATGAAACACTTCCATTATCGTTGTTAATCATACTCTTGACTGTAAAGATACACTGGAAAACTTCCATTATTGTAGTTAATCGTACCTTTAACTGTAAAGATACACTGGAACACTTCCATTATTGTAGTTAATCATACATCTAACTGTAAAGATACGCTGGAACACTTCCATTTTCGTAGTTTATCATACTTCTAACTCTAAGGTTACGCTGGAACACATCCAATATTGTAGTTAATTATACTTCTAACTGTAAAGATGCTCTGGAACACTTCCATTATCGTAGTTAATCATACTTCTAAATATAAAGATTCGCTGGAACACTTCCATTATCGTAGTTAATGATACTTCTAACTGTAAAAATACGCTGGAACACTTCCATTATTGTAGTTAATCATACTTTTAACTGTAAATATACCCTGGAACACTTCGATTATCGTACTTAATCATACTTCTAACTGTAAAGATACGCTGGAACACTTCCATTATCGTAGTTAATCATACTTCTAACTGTAAAGATACGCTGGAACACTTCCATTATCGTAGTTAATCATACTCTAACTGTAAAGATACGCTGGAACACTTCCATTATCGTAGTTAATCATACTTCTAACTGTAAAGATACGCTGGAACACTTCCATTATCGTAGTTAATCATACTTCTAACTGTAAAGATACGCTGGAACACTTCCATTATCGTAGTTAATCATACTTCTAACTGTAAAGATACGCTGGAACACTTCCATTATCGTAGTTAATCATACTCTAACTGTAAAGATACGCTGGAACACTTCCATTATCGTAGTTAATCATACTTCTAACTGTAAAGATACGCTGGAACACTTCCATTATCGTAGTTAATCATACTCTTAACTGTAAAGATACGCTGGAACACTTCCATTATCGTAGTTAATCATACTTCTAACTGTAAAGATACGCTGGAACACTTCCATTATCGTAGTTAATCATACTCTTAACTGTAAAGATACGCTGGAACACTTCCATTATCGTAGTTAATCATACTTCTAACTGTAAAGATACGCTGGAACACTTCCATTATCGTAGTTAATCATACTTCTAACTGTAAAGATACGCTGGAACACTTCCATTATCGTAGTTAATCATACTTCTAACTGTAAAGATACGCTGGAACACTTCCATTATCGTAGTTAATCATACTTCTAACTGTAAAGATACGCTGGAACACTTCCATTATCGTAGTTAATCATACTTCTAACTGTAAAGATACGCTGGAACACTTCCATTATCGTAGTTAATCATACTCTTAACTGTAAAGATACGCTGGAACACTTCCATTATCGTAGTTAATCATACTTCTAACTGTAAAGAACGTTGAAATACTTCCATTATCGTAGTTAATCATACTCTTAACTGTGAAGAAGCGCTGGAACACTTCCATTATCGTAGTTAATCATACTTTTAACTATAAAGATTTTCTGGAACACTTCCATTATCGTGGTTAATCATTCTCTCATCTGTAAAGATACGCTGGAACACATCCATTATCGTAGTTAATCATACTTCTAACTGTAAAAATACCCTGGAACACTTCCATTATCGTAGTTAATCATACTTCTATCTGTAAAGGAACGCTGGAACACTTCCATTATCGTAGTTAATCATACTCTTGACTGTAAAGATACCCTGGAACACTTCCATTATCGTAGTTAATCATACTCTTAAATGTAAAAATACGCTGGAACACATCCATTTTCGTAATTAATCATACTCTTAACTGTAAAGATACGCTGGAACACATTCCATTATCGTAGTTAATCATACTCTTAACTGTAAAGATACAATGAAACACTTCCATTATCGTAGTTAATCATACTCTTGACTGTAAAGATACACTGGAACACTTCCATTATTGTAGTTAATCGTACCTTTAACTGTAAAGATACACTGGAACACTTCCATTATTGTAGTTAATCATACATCTAACTGTAAAGATACGCTGGAACACTTCCATTATCGTAGTTAATCATACTTCTAACTGTAAAGATACGCTGGAACACTTCCATTATCGTAGTTAATCATACTTCTAACTGTAAAGATACGCTGGAACACTTCCATTATCGTAGTTAATCATACTTCTAACTGTAAAGATACGCTGGAACACTTCCATTATCGTAGTTAATCATACTTCTAACTGTAAAGATACGCTGGAACACTTCCATTATCGTAGTTAATCATACTTCTAACTGTAAAGATACGCTGGAACACTTCCATTATCGTAGTTAATCATACTTCTAACTGTAAAGATACGCTGGAACACTTCCATTATCGTAGTTAATCATACTTCTAACTGTAAAGATACGCTGGAACACTTCCATTATCGTAGTTAATCATACTTCTAACTGTAAAGATACGCTGGAACACTTCCATTATCGTAGTTAATCATACTTCTAACTGTAAAGATACGCTGGAACACTTCCATTATCGTAGTTAATCATACTTCTAACTGTAAAGATACGCTGGAACACTTCCATTATCGTAGTTAATCATACTTCTAACTGTAAAGATACGCTGGAACACTTCCATTATCGTAGTTAATCATACTTCTAACTGTAAAGATACGCTGGAACACTTCCATTATCGTAGTTAATCATACTTCTAACTGTAAAGATACGCTGGAACACTTCCATTATCGTAGTTAATCATACTTCTAACTGTAAAGATACGCTGGAACACTTCCATTATCGTAGTTAATCATACTTCTAACTGTAAAGATACGCTGGAACACTTCCATTATCGTAGTTAATCATACTTCTAACTGTAAAGATACGCTGGAACACTTCCATTATCGTAGTTAATCATACTTCTAACTGTAAAGATACGCTGGAACACTTCCATTATCGTAGTTAATCATACTCGTAGTTAATCTGTAAAGATACGCTGGAACACTTCCATTATCGTAGTTAATCATACTCTTAACTGTAAAGATACGCTGGAACACTTCCATTATCGTAGTTAATCATACTTCTAACTGTAAAGATACGCTGGAACACTTCCATTATCGTAGTTAATCATACTTCTAACTGTAAAGATACGCTGGAACACTTCCATTATCGTAGTTAATCATACTTCTAACTGTAAAGATACGCTGGAACACTTCCATTATCGTAGTTAATCATACTTCTAACTGTAAAGATACGCTGGAACACTTCCATTATCGTAGTTAATCATACTTCTAACTGTAAAGATACGCTGGAACACTTCCATTATCGTAGTTAATCATACTCTTAACTGTAAAGATACGCTGGAACACTTCCATTATCGTAGTTAATCATACTCTTAACTGTAAAGATACGCTGGAACACTTCCATTATCGTAGTTAATCATACTCTTAACTGTAAAGATACGCTGGAACACTTCCATTATCGTAGTTAATCATACTTTAACTGTAAAGATACGCTGGAACACTTCCATTATCGTAGTTAATCATACTCTTAACTGTAAAGATACGCTGGAACACTTCCATTATCGTAGTTAATCATACTTCTAACTGTAAAGATACGCTGGAACACTTCCATTATCGTAGTTAATCATACTTCTAACTGTAAAGATACGCTGGAACACTTCCATTATCGTAGTTAATCATACTTCTAACTGTAAAGATACGCTGGAACACTTCCATTATCGTAGTTAATCATACTTCTAACTGTAAAGATACGCTGGAACACTTCCATTATCGTAGTTAATCATACTTCTAACTGTAAAGATACGCTGGAACACTTCCATTATCGTAGTTAATCATACTTCTAACTGTAAAGATACGCTGGAACACTTCCATTATCGTAGTTAATCATACTTTTAACTGTAAAGATACGCTGGAACACTTCCATTATCGTAGTTAATCATACTCTTAACTGTAAAGATACGCTGGAACACTTCCATTATTCGTAGTTAATCATACTTCTAACTGTAAAGATACGCTGGAACACTTCCATTATCGTAGTTAATCATACTTCTAACTGTAAAGATACGCTGGAACACTTCCATTATCGTAGTTAATCATACTTCTAACTGTAAAGATACGCTGGAACACTTCCATTATCGTAGTTAATCATACTTCTAACTGTAAAGATACGCTGGAACACTTCCATTATCGTAGTTAATCATACTTCTAACTGTAAAGATACGCTGGAACACTTCCATTATCGTAGTTAATCATACTTTTAACTGTAAAGATACGCTGGAACACTTCCATTATCGTAGTTAATCATACTTCTAACTGTAAAGATACGCTGGAACACTTCCATTATCGTAGTTAATCATACTTCTAACTGTAAAGATACGCTGGAACACTTCCATTATCGTAGTTAATCATACTTCTAACTGTAAAGATACGCTGGAACACTTCCATTATCGTAGTTAATCATACTTCTAACTGTAAAGATACGCTGGAACACTTCCATTATCGTAGTTAATCATACTCTTAACTGTAAAGATACGCTGGAACACTTCCATTATCGTAGTTAATCATACTTCTAACTGTAAAGATACGCTGGAACACTTCCATTATCGTAGTTAATCATACTTCTAACTGTAAAGATACGCTGGAACACTTCCATTATCGTAGTTAATCATACTTCTAACTGTAAAGATACGCTGGAACACTTCCATTATCGTAGTTAATCATACTTCTAACTGTAAAGATACGCTGGAACACTTCCATTATCGTAGTTAATCATACTTCTAACTGTAAAGATACGCTGGAACACTTCCATTATCGTAGTTAATCATACTTCTAACTGTAAAGATACGCTGGAACACTTCCATTATCGTAGTTAATCATACTTCTAACTGTAAAGATACGCTGGAACACTTCCATTATCGTAGTTAATCATACTTCTAACTGTAAAGATACGCTGGAACACTTCCATTATCGTAGTTAATCATACTCTTAACTGTAAAGATACGCTGGAACACTTCCATTATCGTAGTTAATCATACTTTTAACTGTAAAGATACGCTGGAACACTTCCATTATCGTAGTTAATCATACTTCTAACTGTAAAGATACGCTGGAACACTTCCATTATCGTAGTTAATCATACTTCTAACTGTAAAGATACGCTGGAACACTTCCATTATCGTAGTTAATCATACTTCTAACTGTAAAGATACGCTGGAACACTTCCATTATCGTAGTTAATCATACTTCTAACTGTAAAGATACGCTGGAACACTTCCATTATCGTAGTTAATCATACTCTTAACTGTAAAGATACGCTGGAACACTTCCATTATCGTAGTTAATCATACTTCTTAACTGTAAAGATACGCTGGAACACTTCCATTATCGTAGTTAATCATACTTCTAACTGTAAAGATACGCTGGAACACTTCCATTATCGTAGTTAATCATACTTCTAACTGTAAAGATACGCTGGAACACTTCCATTATCGTAGTTAATCATACTTCTAACTGTAAAGATACGCTGGAACACTTCCATTATCGTAGTTAATCATACTTCTAACTGTAAAGATACGCTGGAACACTTCCATTATCGTAGTTAATCATACTTCTAACTGTAAAGATACGCTGGAACACTTCCATTATCGTAGTTAATCATACTTCTAACTGTAAAGATACGCTGGAACACTTCCATTATCGTAGTTAATCATACTTCTAACTGTAAAGATACGCTGGAACACTTCCATTATCGTAGTTAATCATACTTCTAACTGTAAAGATACGCTGGAACACTTCCATTATCGTAGTTAATCATACTTCTAACTGTAAAGATACGCTGGAACACTTCCATTATCGTAGTTAATCATACTTCTAACTGTAAAGATACGCTGGAACACTTCCATTATCGTAGTTAATCATACTTCTAACTGTAAAGATACGCTGGAACACTTCCATTATCGTAGTTAATCATACTTCTAACTGTAAAGATACGCTGGAACACTTCCATTATCGTAGTTAATCATACTTCTAACTGTAAAGATACGCTGGAACACTTCCATTATCGTAGTTAATCATACTTCTAACTGTAAAGATACGCTGGAACACTTCCATTATCGTAGTTAATCATACTTCTAACTGTAAAGATACGCTGGAACACTTCCATTATCGTAGTTAATCATACTTCTAACTGTAAAGATACGCTGGAACACTTCCATTATCGTAGTTAATCATACTTCTAACTGTAAAGATACGCTGGAACACTTCCATTATCGTAGTTAATCATACTTCTAACTGTAAAGATACGCTGGAACACTTCCATTATCGTAGTTAATCATACTTCTAACTGTAAAGATACGCTGGAACACTTCCATTATCGTAGTTAATCATACTTTTAACTGTAAAGATACGCTGGAACACTTCCATTATCGTAGTTAATCATACTTCTAACTGTAAAGATACGCTGGAACACTTCCATTATCGTAGTTAATCATACTTCTAACTGTAAAGATACGCTGGAACACTTCCATTATCGTAGTTAATCATACTTCTAACTGTAAAGATACGCTGGAACACTTCCATTATCGTAGTTAATCATACTTCTAACTGTAAAGATACGCTGGAACACTTCCATTATCGTAGTTAATCATACTTCTAACTGTAAAGATACGCTGGAACACTTCCATTATCGTAGTTAATCATACTTCTAACTGTAAAGATACGCTGGAACACTTCCATTATCGTAGTTAATCATACTCTTAACTGTAAAGATACGCTGGAACACTTCCATTATCGTAGTTAATCATACTCTTAACTGTAAAGATACGCTGGAACACTTCCATTATCGTAGTTAATCATACCTTTAACTGTAAAGATACGCTGGAACACTTCCATTATCGTAGTTAATCATACTTCTAACTGTAAAGATACGCTGGAACACTTCCATTATCGTAGTTAATCATACTTCTAACTGTAAAGATACGCTGGAACACTTCCATTATCGTAGTTAATCATACTTCTAACTGTAAAGATACGCTGGAACACTTCCATTATCGTAGTTAATCATACTTCTAACTGTAAAGATACGCTGGAACACTTCCATTATCGTAGTTAATCATACTTCTAACTGTAAAGATACGCTGGAACACTTCCATTATCGTAGTTAATCATACTTCTAACTGTAAAGATACGCTGGAACACTTCCATTATCGTAGTTAATCATACTTCTAACTGTAAAGATACGCTGGAACACTTCCATTATCGTAGTTAATCATACTTCTAACTGTAAAGATACGCTGGAACACTTCCATTATCGTAGTTAATCATACTTCTAACTGTAAAGATACGCTGGAACACTTCCATTATCGTAGTTAATCATACTTCTAACTGTAAAGATACGCTGGAACACTTCCATTATCGTAGTTAATCATACTTCTAACTGTAAAGATACGCTGGAACACTTCCATTATCGTAGTTAATCATACTTCTAACTGTAAAGATACGCTGGAACACTTCCATTATCGTAGTTAATCATACTTCTAACTGTAAAGATACGCTGGAACACTTCCATTATCGTAGTTAATCATACTTCTAACTGTAAAGATACGCTGGAACACTTCCATTATCGTAGTTAATCATACTTCTAACTGTAAAGATACGCTGGAACACTTCCATTATCGTAGTTAATCATACTTCTAACTGTAAAGATACGCTGGAACACTTCCATTATCGTAGTTAATCATACTTCTAACTGTAAAGATACGCTGGAACACTTCCATTATCGTAGTTAATCATACTTCTAACTGTAAAGATACGCTGGAACACTTCCATTATCGTAGTTAATCATACTTCTAACTGTAAAGATACGCTGGAACACTTCCATTATCGTAGTTAATCATACTTCTAACTGTAAAGATACGCTGGAACACTTCCATTATCGTAGTTAATCATACTTCTAACTGTAAAGATACGCTGGAACACTTCCATTATCGTAGTTAATCATACTTCTAACTGTAAAGATACGCTGGAACACTTCCATTATCGTAGTTAATCATACTTCTAACTGTAAAGATACGCTGGAACACTTCCATTATCGTAGTTAATCATACTTCTAACTGTAAAGATACGCTGGAACACTTCCATTATCGTAGTTAATCATACTTCTAACTGTAAAGATACGCTGGAACACTTCCATTATCGTAGTTAATCATACTTCTAACTGTAAAGATACGCTGGAACACTTCCATTATCGTAGTTAATCATACTTCTAACTGTAAAGATACGCTGGAACACTTCCATTATCGTAGTTAATCATACTTCTAACTGTAAAGATACGCTGGAACACTTCCATTATCGTAGTTAATCATACTTCTAACTGTAAAGATACGCTGGAACACTTCCATTATCGTAGTTAATCATACTTCTAACTGTAAAGATACGCTGGAACACTTCCATTATCGTAGTTAATCATACTTCTAACTGTAAAGATACGCTGGAACACTTCCATTATCGTAGTTAATCATACTTCTAACTGTAAAGATACGCTGGAACACTTCCATTATCGTAGTTAATCATACTTCTAACTGTAAAGATACGCTGGAACACTTCCATTATCGTAGTTAATCATACTTCTAACTGTAAAGATACGCTGGAACACTTCCATTATCGTAGTTAATCATACTTCTAACTGTAAAGATACGCTGGAACACTTCCATTATCGTAGTTAATCATACTTCTAACTGTAAAGATACGCTGGAACACTTCCATTATCGTAGTTAATCATACTTTAACTGTAAAGATACGCTGGAACACTTCCATTATCGTAGTTAATCATACTTCTAACTGTAAAGATACGCTGGAACACTTCCATTATCGTAGTTAATCATACTTCTAACTGTAAAGATACGCTGGAACACTTCCATTATCGTAGTTAATCATACTTCTAACTGTAAAGATACGCTGGAACACTTCCATTATCGTAGTTAATCATACTTCTAACTGTAAAGATACGCTGGAACACTTCCATTATCGTAGTTAATCATACTCTTAACTGTAAAGATACGCTGGAACACTTCCATTATCGTAGTTAATCATACTTCTAACTGTAAAGATACGCTGGAACACTTCCATTATCGTAGTTAATCATACTTCTAACTGTAAAGATACGCTGGAACACTTCCATTATCGTAGTTAATCATACTTCTAACTGTAAAGATACGCTGGAACACTTCCATTATCGTAGTTAATCATACTTCTAACTGTAAAGATACGCTGGAACACTTCCATTATCGTAGTTAATCATACTTCTAACTGTAAAGATACGCTGGAACACTTCCATTATCGTAGTTAATCATACTTCTAACTGTAAAGATACGCTGGAACACTTCCATTATCGTAGTTAATCATACTTCTAACTGTAAAGATACGCTGGAACACTTCCATTATCGTAGTTAATCATACTTCTAACTGTAAAGATACGCTGGAACACTTCCATTATCGTAGTTAATCATACTTCTAACTGTAAAGATACGCTGGAACACTTCCATTATCGTAGTTAATCATACTTCTAACTGTAAAGATACGCTGGAACACTTCCATTATCGTAGTTAATCATACTTCTAACTGTAAAGATACGCTGGAACACTTCCATTATCGTAGTTAATCATACTTCTAACTGTAAAGATACGCTGGAACACTTCCATTATCGTAGTTAATCATACTTCTAACTGTAAAGATACGCTGGAACACTTCCATTATCGTAGTTAATCATACTTCTAACTGTAAAGATACGCTGGAACACTTCCATTATCGTAGTTAATCATACTTCTAACTGTAAAGATACGCTGGAACACTTCCATTATCGTAGTTAATCATACTTCTAACTGTAAAGATACGCTGGAACACTTCCATTATCGTAGTTAATCATACTTCTAACTGTAAAGATACGCTGGAACACTTCCATTATCGTAGTTAATCATACTTCTAACTGTAAAGATACGCTGGAACACTTCCATTATCGTAGTTAATCATACTTCTAACTGTAAAGATACGCTGGAACACTTCCATTATCGTAGTTAATCATACTTCTAACTGTAAAGATACGCTGGAACACTTCCATTATCGTAGTTAATCATACTTCTAACTGTAAAGATACGCTGGAACACTTCCATTATCGTAGTTAATCATACTTCTAACTGTAAAGATACGCTGGAACACTTCCATTATCGTAGTTAATCATACTTCTAACTGTAAAGATACGCTGGAACACTTCCATTATCGTAGTTAATCATACTTCTAACTGTAAAGATACGCTGGAACACTTCCATTATCGTAGTTAATCATACTTCTAACTGTAAAGATACGCTGGAACACTTCCATTATCGTAGTTAATCATACTTCTAACTGTAAAGATACGCTGGAACACTTCCATTATCGTAGTTAATCATACTTCTAACTGTAAAGATACGCTGGAACACTTCCATTATCGTAGTTAATCATACTTCTAACTGTAAAGATACGCTGGAACACTTCCATTATCGTAGTTAATCATACTTCTAACTGTAAAGATACGCTGGAACACTTCCATTATCGTAGTTAATCATACTCTTAACTGTAAAGATACGCTGGAACACTTCCATTATCGTAGTTAATCATACTTCTAACTGTAAAGATACGCTGGAACACTTCCATTATCGTAGTTAATCATACTTCTAACTGTAAAGATACGCTGGAACACTTCCATTATCGTAGTTAATCATACTTCTAACTGTAAAGATACGCTGGAACACTTCCATTATCGTAGTTAATCATACTTCTAACTGTAAAGATACGCTGGAACACTTCCATTATCGTAGTTAATCATACTTCTAACTGTAAAGATACGCTGGAACACTTCCATTATCGTAGTTAATCATACTTCTAACTGTAAAGATACGCTGGAACACTTCCATTATCGTAGTTAATCATACTTCTAACTGTAAAGATACGCTGGAACACTTCCATTATCGTAGTTAATCATACTTCTAACTGTAAAGATACGCTGGAACACTTCCATTATCGTAGTTAATCATACTTCTAACTGTAAAGATACGCTGGAACACTTCCATTATCGTAGTTAATCATACTTCTAACTGTAAAGATACGCTGGAACACTTCCATTATCGTAGTTAATCATACTTCTAACTGTAAAGATACGCTGGAACACTTCCATTATCGTAGTTAATCATACTTCTAACTGTAAAGATACGCTGGAACACTTCCATTATCGTAGTTAATCATACTTCTAACTGTAAAGATACGCTGGAACACTTCCATTATCGTAGTTAATCATACTTCTAACTGTAAAGATACGCTGGAACACTTCCATTATCGTAGTTAATCATACTTCTAACTGTAAAGATACGCTGGAACACTTCCATTATCGTAGTTAATCATACTTCTAACTGTAAAGATACGCTGGAACACTTCCATTATCGTAGTTAATCATACTTCTAACTGTAAAGATACGCTGGAACACTTCCATTATCGTAGTTAATCATACTTCTAACTGTAAAGATACGCTGGAACACTTCCATTATCGTAGTTAATCATACTTCTAACTGTAAAGATACGCTGGAACACTTCCATTATCGTAGTTAATCATACTTCTAACTGTAAAGATACGCTGGAACACTTCCATTATCGTAGTTAATCATACTTCTAACTGTAAAGATACGCTGGAACACTTCCATTATCGTAGTTAATCATACTTCTAACTGTAAAGATACGCTGGAACACTTCCATTATCGTAGTTAATCATACTTCTAACTGTAAAGATACGCTGGAACACTTCCATTATCGTAGTTAATCATACTTCTAACTGTAAAGATACGCTGGAACACTTCCATTATCGTAGTTAATCATACTTCTAACTGTAAAGATACGCTGGAACACTTCCATTATCGTAGTTAATCATACTTCTAACTGTAAAGATACGCTGGAACACTTCCATTATCGTAGTTAATCATACTTCTAACTGTAAAGATACGCTGGAACACTTCCATTATCGTAGTTAATCATACTTCTAACTGTAAAGATACGCTGGAACACTTCCATTATCGTAGTTAATCATACTTCTAACTGTAAAGATACGCTGGAACACTTCCATTATCGTAGTTAATCATACTTCTAACTGTAAAGATACGCTGGAACACTTCCATTATCGTAGTTAATCATACTTCTAACTGTAAAGATACGCTGGAACACTTCCATTATCGTAGTTAATCATACTTCTAACTGTAAAGATACGCTGGAACACTTCCATTATCGTAGTTAATCATACTTCTAACTGTAAAGATACGCTGGAACACTTCCATTATCGTAGTTAATCATACTTCTAACTGTAAAGATACGCTGGAACACTTCCATTATCGTAGTTAATCATACTTCTAACTGTAAAGATACGCTGGAACACTTCCATTATCGTAGTTAATCATACTTCTAACTGTAAAGATACGCTGGAACACTTCCATTATCGTAGTTAATCATACTTCTAACTGTAAAGATACGCTGGAACACTTCCATTATCGTAGTTAATCATACTCTTAACTGTAAAGATACGCTGGAACACTTCCATTATCGTAGTTAATCATACTTCTAACTGTAAAGATACGCTGGAACACTTCCATTATCGTAGTTAATCATACTTCTAACTGTAAAGATACGCTGGAACACTTCCATTATTGTAGTTAATCATATTCTAACTGTAAAGATACGCTGGAACACTTCCATTATCGTAGTTAATCATACTTCTAACTGTAAAGATACGCTGGAACACTTCCATTATCGTAGTTAATCATACTTCTAACTGTAAAGATACGCTGGAACACTTCCATTATCGTAGTTAATCATACTTCTAACTGTAAAGATACGCTGGAACACTTCCATTATCGTAGTTAATCATACTTCTAACTGTAAAGATACGCTGGAACACTTCCATTATCGTAGTTAATCATACTTCTAACTGTAAAGATACGCTGGAACACTTCCATTATCGTAGTTAATCATACTTCTAACTGTAAAGATACGCTGGAACACTTCCATTATCGTAGTTAATCATACTTCTAACTGTAAAGATACGCTGGAACACTTCCATTATCGTAGTTAATCATACTTCTAACTGTAAAGATACGCTGGAACACTTCCATTATCGTAGTTAATCATACTTCTAACTGTAAAGATACGCTGGAACACTTCCATTATCGTAGTTAATCATACTTCTAACTGTAAAGATACGCTGGAACACTTCCATTATCGTAGTTAATCATACTTCTAACTGTAAAGATACGCTGGAACACTTCCATTATCGTAGTTAATCATACTTCTAACTGTAAAGATACGCTGGAACACTTCCATTATCGTAGTTAATCATACTTCTAACTGTAAAGATACGCTGGAACACTTCCATTATCGTAGTTAATCATACTTCTAACTGTAAAGATACGCTGGAACACTTCCATTATCGTAGTTAATCATACTTCTAACTGTAAAGATACGCTGGAACACTTCCATTATCGTAGTTAATCATACTTCTAACTGTAAAGATACGCTGGAACACTTCCATTATCGTAGTTAATCATACTTCTAACTGTAAAGATACGCTGGAACACTTCCATTATCGTAGTTAATCATACTTCTAACTGTAAAGATACGCTGGAACACTTCCATTATCGTAGTTAATCATACTTCTAACTGTAAAGATACGCTGGAACACTTCCATTATCGTAGTTAATCATACTTCTAACTGTAAAGATACGCTGGAACACTTCCATTATCGTAGTTAATCATACTTCTAACTGTAAAGATACGCTGGAACACTTCCATTATCGTAGTTAATCATACTTCTAACTGTAAAGATACGCTGGAACACTTCCATTATCGTAGTTAATCATACTTCTAACTGTAAAGATACGCTGGAACACTTCCATTATCGTAGTTAATCATACTTCTAACTGTAAAGATACGCTGGAACACTTCCATTATCGTAGTTAATCATACTTCTAACTGTAAAGATACGCTGGAACACTTCCATTATCGTAGTTAATCATACTTCTAACTGTAAAGATACGCTGGAACACTTCCATTATCGTAGTTAATCATACTTCTAACTGTAAAGATACGCTGGAACACTTCCATTATCGTAGTTAATCATACTCTCTAAGTGTAAAGATACGCTGGAACACTTCCATTATCGTAGTTAATCATACTTCTAACTGTAAAGATACGCTGGAACACTTCCATTATCGTAGTTAATCATACTTCTAACTGTAAAGATACGCTGGAACACTTCCATTATCGTAGTTAATCATACTCTAACTGTAAAGATACGCTGGAACACTTCCATTATCGTAGTTAATCATACTTCTAACTGTAAAGATACGCTGGAACACTTCCATTATCGTAGTTAATCATACTTCTAACTGTAAAGATACGCTGGAACACTTCCATTATCGTAGTTAATCATACTCTTAACTGTAAAGATACGCTGGAACACTTCCATTATCGTAGTTAATCATACTCTCAACTGTAAAGATACGCTGGAACACTTCCATTATCGTAGTTAATCATACTTCTAACTGTAAAGATACGCTGGAACACTTCCATTATCGTAGTTAATCATACTTCTAACTGTAAAGATACGCTGGAACACTTCCATTATCGTAGTTAATCATACTTCTAACTGTAAAGATACGCTGGAACACTTCCATTATCGTAGTTAATCATACTTCTAACTGTAAAGATACGCTGGAACACTTCCATTATCGTAGTTAATCATACTCTCTAACTGTAAAGATACGCTGGAACACTTCCATTATCGTAGTTAATCATACTCTAACTGTAAAGATACGCTGGAACACTTCCATTATCGTAGTTAATCATACTTCTAACTGTAAAGATACGCTGGAACACTTCCATTATCGTAGTTAATCATACTCTAACTGTAAAGATACGCTGGAACACTTCCATTATCGTAGTTAATCATACTTCTAACTGTAAAGATACGCTGGAACACTTCCATTATCGTAGTTAATCATACTCTAACTGTAAAGATACGCTGGAACACTTCCATTATCGTAGTTAATCATACTTCTAACTGTAAAGATACGCTGGAACACTTCCATTATCGTAGTTAATCATACTCTTAACTGTAAAGATACGCTGGAACACTTCCATTATCGTAGTTAATCATACTTCTAACTGTAAAGATACGCTGGAACACTTCCATTATCGTAGTTAATCATACTTCTAACTGTAAAGATACGCTGGAACACTTCCATTATCGTAGTTAATCATACTTCTAACTGTAAAGATACGCTGGAACACTTCCATTATCGTAGTTAATCATACTTCTAACTGTAAAGATACGCTGGAACACTTCCATTATCGTAGTTAATCATACTTCTAACTGTAAAGATACGCTGGAACACTTCCATTATCGTAGTTAATCATACTTCTAACTGTAAAGATACGCTGGAACACTTCCATTATCGTAGTTAATCATACTTCTAACTGTAAAGATACGCTGGAACACTTCCATTATCGTAGTTAATCATACTTCTAACTGTAAAGATACGCTGGAACACTTCCATTATCGTAGTTAATCATACTTCTAACTGTAAAGATACGCTGGAACACTTCCATTATCGTAGTTAATCATACTTCTAACTGTAAAGATACGCTGGAACACTTCCATTATCGTAGTTAATCATACTTCTAACTGTAAAGATACGCTGGAACACTTCCATTATCGTAGTTAATCATACTTCTAACTGTAAAGATACGCTGGAACACTTCCATTATCGTAGTTAATCATACTTCTAACTGTAAAGATACGCTGGAACACTTCCATTATCGTAGTTAATCATACTTCTAACTGTAAAGATACGCTGGAACACTTCCATTATCGTAGTTAATCATACTTCTAACTGTAAAGATACGCTGGAACACTTCCATTATCGTAGTTAATCATACTTCTAACTGTAAAGATACGCTGGAACACTTCCATTATCGTAGTTAATCATACTTCTAACTGTAAAGATACGCTGGAACACTTCCATTATCGTAGTTAATCATACTTCTAACTGTAAAGATACGCTGGAACACTTCCATTATCGTAGTTAATCATACTTCTAACTGTAAAGATACGCTGGAACACTTCCATTATCGTAGTTAATCATACTTCTAACTGTAAAGATACGCTGGAACACTTCCATTATCGTAGTTAATCATACTTCTAACTGTAAAGATACGCTGGAACACTTCCATTATCGTAGTTAATCATACTTCTAACTGTAAAGATACGCTGGAACACTTCCATTATCGTAGTTAATCATACTTCTAACTGTAAAGATACGCTGGAACACTTCCATTATCGTAGTTAATCATACTTCTAACTGTAAAGATACGCTGGAACACTTCCATTATCGTAGTTAATCATACTTCTAACTGTAAAGATACGCTGGAACACTTCCATTATCGTAGTTAATCATACTTCTAACTGTAAAGATACGCTGGAACACTTCCATTATCGTAGTTAATCATACTCTAACTGTAAAGATACGCTGGAACACTTCCATTATCGTAGTTAATCATACTTCTAACTGTAAAGATACGCTGGAACACTTCCATTATCGTAGTTAATCATACTTCTAACTGTAAAGATACGCTGGAACACTTCCATTATCGTAGTTAATCATACTTTTAACTGTAAAGATACGCTGGAACACTTCCATTATCGTAGTTAATCATACTTCTAACTGTAAAGATACGCTGGAACACTTCCATTATCGTAGTTAATCATACCTTTAACTGTAAAGATACGCTGGAACACTTCCATTATCGTAGTTAATCATACTTCTAACTGTAAAGATACGCTGGAACACTTCCATTATCGTAGTTAATCATACTTCTAACTGTAAAGATACGCTGGAACACTTCCATTATCGTAGTTAATCATACTTCTAACTGTAAAGATACGCTGGAACACTTCCATTATCGTAGTTAATCATACTTCTAACTGTAAAGATACGCTGGAACACTTCCATTATCGTAGTTAATCATACTTCTAACTGTAAAGATACGCTGGAACACTTCCATTATCGTAGTTAATCATACTTCTAACTGTAAAGATACGCTGGAACACTTCCATTATCGTAGTTAATCATACTCTTAACTGTAAAGATACGCTGGAACACTTCCATTATCGTAGTTAATCATACTCTTAACTGTAAAGATACGCTGGAACACTTCCATTATCGTAGTTAATCATACTTCTAACTGTAAAGATACGCTGGAACACTTCCATTATCGTAGTTAATCATACTTCTAACTGTAAAGATACGCTGGAACACTTCCATTATCGTAGTTAATCATACTTCTAACTGTAAAGATACGCTGGAACACTTCCATTATCGTAGTTAATCATACTTCTAACTGTAAAGATACGCTGGAACACTTCCATTATCGTAGTTAATCATACTTCTAACTGTAAAGATACGCTGGAACACTTCCATTATCGTAGTTAATCATACTTCTAACTGTAAAGATACGCTGGAACACTTCCATTATCGTAGTTAATCATACTTCTAACTGTAAAGATACGCTGGAACACTTCCATTATCGTAGTTAATCATACTTCTAACTGTAAAGATACGCTGGAACACTTCCATTATCGTAGTTAATCATACTTCTAACTGTAAAGATACGCTGGAACACTTCCATTATCGTAGTTAATCATACTTCTAACTGTAAAGATACGCTGGAACACTTCCATTATCGTAGTTAATCATACTTCTAACTGTAAAGATACGCTGGAACACTTCCATTATCGTAGTTAATCATACTTCTAACTGTAAAGATACGCTGGAACACTTCCATTATCGTAGTTAATCATACTTCTAACTGTAAAGATACGCTGGAACACTTCCATTATCGTAGTTAATCATACTTCTAACTGTAAAGATACGCTGGAACACTTCCATTATCGTAGTTAATCATACTTCTAACTGTAAAGATACGCTGGAACACTTCCATTATCGTAGTTAATCATACTTCTAACTGTAAAGATACGCTGGAACACTTCCATTATCGTAGTTAATCATACTTCTAACTGTAAAGATACGCTGGAACACTTCCATTATCGTAGTTAATCATACTTCTAACTGTAAAGATACGCTGGAACACTTCCATTATCGTAGTTAATCATACTTCTAACTGTAAAGATACGCTGGAACACTTCCATTATCGTAGTTAATCATACTTCTAACTGTAAAGATACGCTGGAACACTTCCATTATCGTAGTTAATCATACTTCTAACTGTAAAGATACGCTGGAACACTTCCATTATCGTAGTTAATCATACTCTTAACTGTAAAGATACGCTGGAACACTTCCATTATCGTAGTTAATCATACTTCTAACTGTAAAGATACGCTGGAACACTTCCATTATCGTAGTTAATCATACTTCTAACTGTAAAGATACGCTGGAACACTTCCATTATCGTAGTTAATCATACTTCTAACTGTAAAGATACGCTGGAACACTTCCATTATCGTAGTTAATCATACTTCTAACTGTAAAGATACGCTGGAACACTTCCATTATCGTAGTTAATCATACTTCTAACTGTAAAGATACGCTGGAACACTTCCATTATCGTAGTTAATCATACTCTTAACTGTAAAGATACGCTGGAACACTTCCATTATCGTAGTTAATCATACTTCTAACTGTAAAGATACGCTGGAACACTTCCATTATCGTAGTTAATCATACTTCTAACTGTAAAGATACGCTGGAACACTTCCATTATCGTAGTTAATCATACTCTAACTGTAAAGATACGCTGGAACACTTCCATTATCGTAGTTAATCATACTTCTAACTGTAAAGATACGCTGGAACACTTCCATTATCGTAGTTAATCATACTTCTAACTGTAAAGATACGCTGGAACACTTCCATTATCGTAGTTAATCATACTTCTAACTGTAAAGATACGCTGGAACACTTCCATTATCGTAGTTAATCATACTTCTAACTGTAAAGATACGCTGGAACACTTCCATTATCGTAGTTAATCATACTCTTAACTGTAAAGATACGCTGGAACACTTCCATTATCGTAGTTAATCATACTTCTAACTGTAAAGATACGCTGGAACACTTCCATTATCGTAGTTAATCATACTTCTAACTGTAAAGATACGCTGGAACACTTCCATTATCGTAGTTAATCATACTTCTAACTGTAAAGATACGCTGGAACACTTCCATTATCGTAGTTAATCATACTTCTAACTGTAAAGATACGCTGGAACACTTCCATTATCGTAGTTAATCATACTTCTAACTGTAAAGATACGCTGGAACACTTCCATTATCGTAGTTAATCATACTTCTAACTGTAAAGATACGCTGGAACACTTCCATTATCGTAGTTAATCATACTTCTAACTGTAAAGATACGCTGGAACACTTCCATTATCGTAGTTAATCATACTTCTAACTGTAAAGATACGCTGGAACACTTCCATTATCGTAGTTAATCATACTTCTAACTGTAAAGATACGCTGGAACACTTCCATTATCGTAGTTAATCATACTTCTAACTGTAAAGATACGCTGGAACACTTCCATTATCGTAGTTAATCATACTTCTAACTGTAAAGATACGCTGGAACACTTCCATTATCGTAGTTAATCATACTTCTAACTGTAAAGATACGCTGGAACACTTCCATTATCGTAGTTAATCATACTTCTAACTGTAAAGATACGCTGGAACACTTCCATTATCGTAGTTAATCATACTTCTAACTGTAAAGATACGATGGAACACTTCCATTATCGTAGTTAATCATACTTCTAACTGTAAAGATACGCTGGAACACTTCCATTATCGTAGTTAATCATACTTCTAACTGTAAAGATACGCTGGAACACTTCCATTATCGTAGTTAATCATACTCTTAACTGTAAAGATACGCTGGAACACTTCCATTATCGTAGTTAATCATACTTCTAACTGTAAAGATACGCTGGAACACTTCCATTATCGTAGTTAATCATACTTCTAACTGTAAAGATACGCTGGAACACTTCCATTATCGTAGTTAATCATACTTCTAACTGTAAAGATACGCTGGAACACTTCCATTATCGTAGTTAATCATACTTCTAACTGTAAAGATACGCTGGAACACTTCCATTATCGTAGTTAATCATATTTCTAACTGTAAAGATACGCTGGAACACTTCCATTATCGTAGTTAATCATACTTCTAACTGTAAAGATACGCTGGAACACTTCCATTATCGTAGTTAATCATACTTCTAACTGTAAAGATACGCTGGAACACTTCCATTATCGTAGTTAATCATACTTTAACTGTAAAGATACGCTGGAACACTTCCATTATCGTAGTTAATCATACTTCTAACTGTAAAGATACGCTGGAACACTTCCATTATTGTAGTTAATCATACTTCTAACTGTAAAGATACGCTGGAACACTTCCATTATTGTAGTTAATCATACTTCTAACTGTAAAGATACGCTGGAACACTTCCATTATTGTAGTTAATCATACTCTTAACTGTAAAGATACACTGGAACACTTCCATTATCGTAGTTAATCATACTCTTAACTGTAAAGATATTTGGAACACTTCCATTATCGTAGTTAATCATACTCTTAACTGTAAAGATACGCTGGAACACTTCCATTATCGTAGTTAATCATACTTCTTAACTGTAAAGATACGCTGGAACACTTCCATTATCGTAGTTAATCATACTTCTAACTGTAAAGATACGCTGGAACACTTCCATTATCGTAGTTAATCATACTTCTAACTGTAAAGATACGCTGGAACACTTCCATTATCGTAGTTAATCATACTCTTAACTGTAAAGATACAATGGAACACTTCCATTATCGTAGTTAATCATACTCTTAACTGTAAAGATACACTGGAACACTTACATTATCGTAGTTAATCATACTCTTAACTGTAAAGATACGTTGGAACACTTCCATTATCGTAGTTAATCACGCTTCTAAGTGTAAAGATACGATGGAACACTTCCATTATCGTAGTTAATCATACTTCTAACTGTAAAGATACGCTGGAACACTTCCATTATCGTAGTTAATCATACATCTAACTGTAAAGATACGCTGGAACACTTCCATTATCGTAGTTAATCATACTTCTAACTGTAAAGATACGCTGGAACATTTCCATTATCGTAGTTAATCATACTTCTAACTGTAAATATACCCTGGAACACTTCCATTATCGTACTTAATCATACGTCTAACTGTAAAGATACGCTGGAAAACTTCCATTATCGTAGTTAATCATACTTCTAACTGTAAAGATACGCTGGAACACTTCCATTATCGTAGTTAATCATACTTCTAACTGTAAAGATACGCTGGAACACTTCCATTATCGTAGTTAATCATACTCTTAACTGTAAAGATACGCTGGAACACTTCCATTATCGTAGTTAATCATACTTCTAACTGTAAAGATACGCTGGAACACTTCCATTATCGTAGTTAATCATACTTCTAACTGTAAAGATACGCTGGAACACTTCCATTATCGTAGTTAATCATACTTCTAACTGTAAAGATACGCTGGAACACTTCCATTATCGTAGTTAATCATACTCTTAACTGTAAAGATACGTTGGAACACTTCCATTATCGTAGTTAATCACGCTTCTAAGTGTAAAGATACGATGGAACACTTCCATTATCGTAGTTAATCATACTTCTAACTGTAAAGATACGTTGGAACACTTCCATTATCGTAGTTAATCATACTTCTAACTGTAAAGATACGGTGGAACACTTCCATTATCGTAGTTAATCATACTTCTAACTGTAAAGGTACGCTGGAACACTTCAATTATCGCAGTTAATCATACATCTAACTGTAAAGATACGCTGGAACACTTCCATTATCGTAGTTAATCATACTTCTAAATATAAAGATACGCTGGAATATTTCCATTATCGTAGTTAATGATACTTCTAACTGTAAAAATACGCTGGAACACTTCCATTATTGTAGTTAATCATACTTCTAACTGTAAATATACCCTGGAACACTTCCATTATCGTACTTAATCATACGTCTAACTGTAAAGATACGCTGGAACACTTTCATTTTCGTAGTTAATCATACTTCTAACTGTAAAGATACGCTGGAACACTTCCATTATCGTAGTTAATCATACTTCTAACTGTAAAGATACGCTGGAACACTTCCATTATCGTAGTTAATCATACTTCTAACTGTAAAGATACGCTGGAACACTTCCATTATCGTAGTTAATCATACTTCTAACTGTAAACATACGCTGGAACACTTCCATTATTGTAGTTAATCATTTTTCTATCTGTAAAGATACGCTGGAACACTTCCATTATCGTAGTTAATCATAGTCTTAACTGTAAAGGAACGCTGGAACACTTCCATTATCGTAGTTAATCATACTTTTAACTATAAAGATATTCTGGAACACTTCCATTATCGTAGTTAATCATACTTCTAACTGTAAAGATACGCTGGAACACTTCCATCATCATAGTTAATCATACATTGAATTGTTTTTTTATCTTCACTCTTCTTAATCTTGATTTACATTTATTTATTGTTTTTGGTTATTATGTTCACAAGCTTTGTAACATGTTCTTATTTTTAACATTCAACGTTTCTACTTTTGAGACTTACTGTTCCTGATTTTGTTCCAGTGCCAGTAACAGTGTGATAACTACAGAACACGTATAGTTTAAGATAATATTTTATTTCTTGCTTTATTATTTGATTAGAAACTCCTGAGATCGCAAACTAAATCTATCACAAACATTCAGACAGTGTGAACCATATGAACAGAAATCAAACAAAGCTGTCATCAGTTCTGAAGTCCCTCTCCAAGCATGTTCTGGTTAAACTGGCGTAATCTAATCATGCATTACTTAACTGATAATTTAGTAAAATATATATTTGGGAACAGTATATTATTTGTATTTTGTAATATAATATGTGAACTGTAAAACATTATGAACATTTTAACACATTCTAAGCCTAGTTCAAAAATAGTAAAACCAATTACCTTTATTAATTCTCCTGGAACGACATTTAAAAACAGTCGTTCATTACCGTCTCAGTTGTTAAAGTGTACATTAGCCAAAACGACCAACCGTTTTTTAAGCCACAACACTCTCTCTCCCTAGTCGACAGTAGTGTACGCCATTAGAAGGATCTATTTATTCCAGTCAGAAGAACAAGAATACTTTCGATACTCATCTTTTCAACTGAATTGTCTTTTCTAACACTCACTTGGTGTATGACTTCTTTCTGCAGGTCAGTAAAGGACGAAGTCTGATCCAAATTAATTGGGTACCTATGTTGGGTGTACAGCAAAATCAGACTTCAGCTCTTGTTTAATTTTTTTATTATCAGTTCTTGAAAACCACTAGGATTAAAATGGCCTTTATCACCTGGTTATATGGTTTTAATATCAGTTCTTGAACACCACTAGGATTAAAATGGCCTTTATCTCCTGGTTATATGCTTTTATTATCAGTTCTTGAACACCACTAGGACTAAAATGGTCTTCACCTCCTGGTTATATGGTTTTAATATCAGTTCTTGAACACCACTAGGACTAAAATGGTCTTTATCTCCTGGTTATATGGTTTTAATATCAGTTCTTGAACACCACTAGGACTGAAATGGTCTTCATCTCCTGATTATATGGTTTTAATATCAGTTCTTGAACACGACTAGGACTAAAATGGTCTTCACCTCCTGGTTATATGTTTTAATATCAGTTCTTGAACACCACTAGGTCTAAAATGGTCTTCATCTCCTGCTTATATGATTTTAATATCAGTTCTTGAACACCACTAGGTCTAAAATGGTCTTCATTTCCTGATTATATGATTTTAATATCAGTTCTTGAAAACTACTAGGACTAAAATGGTCTTCACCTCCTGGTTATATGGTTTTAATATCAGTTCTTGAACACCACTAGGACTAAAATGGTCTTCATCTCCTGCTTATATGATTTTAATATCAGTTCTTGAACACTACTAGGACTAAAATGGTCTTTATCTCCTGATTATATGGTTTTATTATCAGTTCTTGAAAACCACTAGGATTAAAATGGCCTTTATCACCTGGTTATATGGTTTTAATATCAGTTCTTGAACACCACTAGGATTAAAATGGCCTTTATCTCCTGGTTATATGCTTTTATTATCAGTTCTTGAACACCACTAGGACTAAAATGGTCTTCACCTCCTGGTTATATGGTTTTAATATCAGTTCTTGAACACCACTAGACTAAAATGGTCTTTATCTCCTGGTTATATGGTTTTAATATCAGTTCTTGAACACCACTAGGACTGAAATGGTCTTCATCTCCTGATTATATGGTTTTAATATCAGTTCTTGAACACGACTAGGACTAAAATGGTCTTCACCTCCTGGTTATATGTTTTAATATCAGTTCTTGAACACCACTAGGTCTAAAATGGTCTTCATCTCCTGCTTATATGATTTTAATATCAGTTCTTGAACACCACTAGGTCTAAAATGGTCTTCATTTCCTGATTATATGATTTTAATATCAGTTCTTGAACACTACTAGGACTAAAATGGTCTTCACCTCCTGGTTATATGGTTTTAATATCAGTTCTTGAACACCACTAGGACTAAAATGGTCTTTATCTCCTGGTTATATGGTTTTAATATCAGTTCTTGAACACCACTAGGACTGAAATGGTCTTCATCTCCTGATTATATGGTTTTAATATCAGTTCTTGAACACGACTAGGACTAAAATGGTCTTCACCTCCTGGTTATATGTTTTAATATCAGTTCTTGAACACCACTAGGTCTTAAATGGTCTTCATCTCCTGCTTATATGATTTTAATATCAGTTCTTGAACACCACTAGGTCTAAAATGGTCTTCATTTCCTGATTATATGATTTTAATATCAGTTCTTGAACACTACTAGGACTAAAATGGTCTTCACCTCCTGGTTATATGGTTTTAATATCAGTTCTTGAACACCACTAGGACTAAAATGGTCTTCATCTCCTGCTTATATGATTTTAATATCAGTTCTTGAACACTACTAGGACTAAAATGGTCTTTATCTCCTGATTATATGGTTTTAGTTTCAGTTCTTGAACACCACTAGGACTAAGATGGTCTTCATCTCCTGCTTATATGATTTTAATATCAGTTCTTGAACACTACTAGAACTAAAATGGCCTTTATCTCCTGGTTATATGCTTTTATTATCAGTTCTTGAACACCACTAGGACTAAAATGGTCTTCACCTCCTGGTTATATGGTTTTAATATCAGTTCTTGAACACCACTAGGACTAAAATGGTCTTTATCTCCTGGTTATATGGTTTTAATATCAGTTCTTGAACACCACTAGGACTGAAATGGTCTTCATCTCCTGATTATATGGTTTTAATATCAGTTCTTGAACACGACTAGGACTAAAATGGTCTTCACCTCCTGGTTATATGTTTTAATATCAGTTCTTGAACACCACTAGGTCTAAAATGGTCTTCATCTCCTGCTTATATGATTTTAATATCAGTTCTTGAACACCACTAGGTCTAAAATGGTCTTCATTTCCTGATTATATGATTTTAATATCAGTTCTTGAACACTACTAGGACTAAAATGGTCTTCACCTCCTGGTTATATGGTTTTAATATCAGTTCTTGAACACCACTAGGACTAAAATGGTCTTCACCTCCTGGTTATATGGTTTTAATATCAGTTCTTGAACACCACTAGGACTAAAATGGTCTTTATCTCCTGGTTATATGGTTTTAATATCAGTTCTTGAACACCACTAGGACTGAAATGGTCTTCATCTCCTGATTATATGGTTTTAATATCAGTTCTTGAACACGACTAGGACTAAAATGGTCTTCACCTCCTGGTTATATGTTTTAATATCAGTTCTTGAACACCACTAGGTCTTAAATGGTCTTCATCTCCTGCTTATATGATTTTAATATCAGTTCTTGAACACCACTAGGTCTAAAATGGTCTTCATTTCCTGATTATATGATTTTAATATCAGTTCTTGAACACTACTAGGACTAAAATGGTCTTCACCTCCTGGTTATATGGTTTTAATATCAGTTCTTGAACACCACTAGGACTAAAATGGTCTTCATCTCCTGCTTATATGATTTTAATATCAGTTCTTGAACACTACTAGGACTAAAATGGTCTTTATCTCCTGATTATATGGTTTTAGTTTCAGTTCTTGAACACCACTAGGACTAAGATGGTCTTCATCTCCTGCTTATATGATTTTAATATCAGTTCTTGAACACTACTAGAACTAAAATGGCCTTTATCTCCTGGTTATATGCTTTTATTATCAGTTCTTGAACACCACTAGGACTAAAATGGTCTTCACCTCCTGGTTATATGGTTTTAATATCAGTTCTTGAACACCACTAGGACTAAAATGGTCTTTATCTCCTGGTTATATGGTTTTAATATCAGTTCTTGAACACCACTAGGACTAAAATGGTCTTCATCTCCTGATTATATGGTTTTAATATCAGTTCTTGAACACGACTAGGACTAAAATGATCTTCATCTCCTGCTTATATGATTTTAATATCAGTTCTTGAACACCACTAGGTCTAAAATGGTCTTCATCTCCTGCTTATATGATTTTAATATCAGTTCTTGAACACCACTAGGTCTAAAATGGTCTTTATCTCCTGGTTATATGGTTTTAATATCAGTTCTTGAACACCACTAGGTCTAAAATGGTCTTTATCTCCTGGTTATATGGTTTTATTATCAGTTCTTGAAAACCACTAGGATTAAAATGGCCTTTATCACCTGGTTATATGGTTTTAATATCAGTTCTTGAACACCACTAGGATTAAAATGGCCTTTATCTCCTGGTTATATGCTTTTATTATCAGTTCTTGAACACCACTAGGACTAAAATGGTCTTCATTTCCTGGTTATATGGTTTTAATATCAGTTCTTGAACACCACTAGGACTAAAATGGTCTTCATCTCCTGCTTATATGGTTTTAATATCAGTTCTTGAACACCACTAGGACTGAAATGGTCTTCATCTCCTGATTATATGGTTTTAATATCAGTTCTTGAACACGACTAGGACTAAAATGGTCTTCACCTCCTGGTTATATGTTTTAATATCAGTTCTTGAACACCACTAGGTCTAAAATGGTCTTCATCTCCTGCTTATATGATTTTAATATCAGTTCTTGAACACCACGAGGTCTAAAATGGTCTTCATTTCCTGATTATATGATTTTAATATCAGTTCTTGAACACTACTAGGACTAAAATGGTCTTCACCTCCTGGTTATATGGTTTTAATATCAGTTCTTGAACACCACTAGGACTAAAATGGTCTTCATCTCCTGCTTATATGATTTTAATATCAGTTCTTGAACACTACTAGGACTAAAATGGTCTTTATCTCCTGATTATATGGTTTTAGTTTCAGTTCTTGAACACCACTAGGACTAAGATGGTCTTCATCTCCTGCTTATATGATTTTAATATCAGTTCTTGAACACTACTAGAACTAAAATGGCCTTTATCTCCTGGTTATATGCTTTTATTATCAGTTCTTGAACACCACTAGGACTAAAATGGTCTTCACCTCCTGGTTATATGGTTTTAATATCAGTTCTTGAACACCACTAGGACTAAAATGGTCTTTATCTCCTGGTTATATGGTTTTAATATCAGTTCTTGAACACCACTAGGACTAAAATGGTCTTCATCTCCTGATTATATGGTTTTAATATCAGTTCTTGAACACGACTAGGACTAAAATGATCTTCATCTCCTGCTTATATGATTTTAATATCAGTTCTTGAACACCACTAGGTCTAAAATGGTCTTTATCTCCTGGTTATATGGTTTTAATATCAGTTCTTGAACACCACTAGGTCTAAAATGGTCTTTATCTCCTGGTTATATGGTTTTAATATCAGTTCTTGAACACCACTAGGACTAAAATGGTCTTCATCTCCTGATTATATGGTTTTAATATCAGTTCTTGAACACGACTAGGACTAAAATGATCTTCATCTCCTGCTTATATGATTTTAATATTAGTTCTTGAACACCACTAGGTCTAAAATGGTCTTCATCTCCTGCTTATATGATTTTAATATCAGTTCTTGAACACCACTAGGTCTAAAATGGTCTTCATCTCCTACTTATATGATTTTAATATCAGTTCTTGAACACCGTTAGGTGTAAAATGGTCTTCATCTCCTGCTTATATGATTTTAATATCAGTTCTTGAACACCACTAGGACTAAAATGGTCTTCATCTCCTGCTTATATGATTTTAATATCAGTTCTTGAACACTACTAGGACTAAAATGGTCTTCATTTCCTGATTATATGATTTTAATATCAGTTCTTGAACACTACTAGGACTAAAATAGTCTTCACCTCCTGGTTATATGGTTTTAATATCAGTTCTTGAACACCACTAGGACTAAAATGGTCTTCATCTCCTGCTTATATGATTTTAATATCAGTTCTTGAACACTACTAGGACTAAAATGGTCTTTATCTCCTGATTATATGGTTTTAATTTCAGTTCTTGAACACCACTAGGACTAAGATGATCTTCATCTCCTGCTTATATGATTTTAATATCAGTTCTTGAACACTACTAGAACTAAAATGGCCTATTTTTGATTGTCGAAAATATTTTCAACTTTTGAAATATTATAAGGTTGGTGTTATTTTGGGAATATCCATTGCTTATTAAGATTTTGCTTAAATAACTTTTTCTGTTAGGAACTTTGTCATATTTATAAATACATTGTATACACGTATGTGAAACTAACCAGGTAAAGTATTCATTGATCGTATACAAGGTTTAAACTTTGTCATACACAAGTCATACATATAAATACATTGTATACACGTATGTGAAACTAACCGGGTAAAGTATTCATTGATCGTATACAAGGTTTAAACTTTGTCATACACAAGTCATACATATAAATACATTGTATACACGTATGTGAAACTAACCGGGTAAAGTATTCATTGATTGTATACAAGGTTTAAGCTTTGTCATACACAAGTCATACATATAAATACATTGTATACACAATCGTCTTTCCGACAGAGAAAATATCCGAAAAGTTAATTTAGTTTGGTTTTTTTCAACATTCGACAACAGTTGTTAGAAAAATTAGTGAATGTATTTTAGAAGAATTCTACACCATAGAAACAAATGAATACATCTATTATCGATTTGAAAGTTAGCAACTTGGTAATACCTTTTATTATCTCTATCTCTCTCAACGCTTCCCTACAACACATGGTGTGTTCTACCAGGGTGGTTATTCAATTGAAATGTACCTTCACATTATACGGTAGTAATTTAATTTGCATGGGTTGGTAATTAATTTATAGCAATACGTGAAGCACGTGACAACGGTAACAACTATAAAACACAGCACAGGAATAATTGATATTCCAAACATTTACATTTTTTTCAAGTTATTGTTATGTAGAAACAGTGAAAGCCAGTAAAAATTAATACACGCCACTTCCAAATGTGATATGACGTAAAATGTTATTATGACAAGCACGTCGGTACGATAAAAACATGAATAAACTTTGTGCTTGGAAAATATCTATTTAAATCATATATCTTATGTGTTGAATGACCTACCCAGCCTAGCAATCTATTACGGCAGTCAGAAACTTCTAAACTTAAGGCAGTTAAGCTTATCTAGGTGTCTGTCAGTCAAAATTCATTTCAGTGTCGCAAAATTCTGTAATTAATTAGTTATCGATCTGTATTAACAAACGTATTTGTATTTCTATCGATCTGATTATTTATGAAGCTAGCGATCTATCTGTCTATCTGCTTACTGATTATCCATACGTCCACCTCTCTATCTGTCCTTGTGTTTCTCTGTCTCTCCACCTAGCGGTATGTATTTCTAAGTACATAATAATCTTTTCATCTTGGCTGCCCTAGTTAACCAGGTTTCATCGATATTTCTTGTCTTTGCTGGCATAACCAATTTAAGGCTCATATCTTACCAGTTTTGTATGTCGTATGGAGTACCACAATTAATACCATCTGAAGATGATTACTTCTGATTCGTCAGTTAGAAAGTTTTCTGATGAATATTTTGAACTCGGTAATAACAAAATAACCCTTTAATTACGAACGTTTCGAAATTGTATGAAATTCTATCAAAACTATAAAAAGGACAAAGTAAGATAGAACAACAACCACTTTACACTTGTCAAAAACTTTAAAATTCTTGACTCCAGGACCTCAGATTACAGTCTTTATCAAAGAAAGCCTTCTCATTTTCAATGATCACCCAACACTAAACAATAACATCAACTCCTCTCTGTTATCATTAATGTAATTAATTCTAGATTCAAAGTGTTGTTATTTTATAATTATATTAAAAACACAGTGTTTATACTGATACTTTTGCCTTTCGTTATAATTGTTTATCTTAACAACGTTAGTTATTAAACATGTGTATACCACATGTTACATCGTACATTATATTATATTGTTTAAATCACCACTGTCCTTTCTAATCCTTTGACTGTGTATAAAAAACACATTCTTACTTACTCTCTAACGTTTTTTATAGTTAAATATGTCGTGAACTAACTTTAGAGGTTTCAACTCTGTGATAAAACTTAAAATATTGTTTTTTATATTTATTATGATCATTGCATTTTTGTAGTGGAAGTTTCTCAAAGAAAATGTTTTTATTTTTGTGTAGATACGATGTTGGAGAGATAACATGTTTTTATTTTTGTGTAGATACGATGTTGGAGGGATAACATGTTTTGATTTTTGTGTAGATACGATGTTGGAGAGATAACATGTTTTGATTTTTGTGTAGATACGATGTTGGAGGGATAACATGTTTTGATTTTTGTGTAGATACGATGTTGGAGAGACAACATGTTTTTATTTTTGTGTAGATACGATGTTCGAGGGATAACATGTTTTTATTTTTGTGTAGATACGATGTTGGAGAGACAATATGTTTTTATTTTTGTGTAGATACGATGTTGGGGGGATAACATGTTTTTATTTTTGTGTAGATACGAAGTTGGAGAGACAACATGTTTTGCTTTTTGTGTAGATACGATGTTGGAGAGACAACATGTTTTTATTTTTGTGTAGATACGATGTTGGAGAGATAACATGTTTTGATGTTTTTTTTGTGTAGATACGATGTTGGAGAGATAACATGTTTTGATTTTTTTTGTGCAGATACGATGTTGGAGAGACAACATGTTTTGATTTTTTGTGTAGATACGATGTTGGAGGGATAACATGTTTTTATTTTTGTGTAGATACGATGTTGGAGAGATAACATGTTTTTATTTTTGTCTAGATACGATGTTGGAGAGACAACATGTTTTTATTTTTGTGTAGATACGATGTTGGAGAGATAACATGTTTTTCTTTTTGTGTAGATACGATGTTGGAGAGACAACATGTTTTGCTTTTGTGTAGATACGATGTTGGAGAGACAACATGTTTTTATTTAACATGTTTTTTGATTTTTGTGTAGATACGATGTTGGAGAGATAACATGTTTTGATTTTATTTTTGTGTAGATACGGTGTTGGAGAGATAACATGTTTTGATTTTTGTGTAGATACGATGTTGGAGAGATAACATGTTTTGATTTTTGTGTAGATACGATGTTGGAGAGACAACATGTTTTGCTTTTTGTGTAGATACGATGTTGGAGAGACAACATGTTTTTATTTTTGTGCAGATACGGTGTTGGAGAGATAACATGTTTTGATTTTGTGCAGATGATACGATGTTGGAGAGATAACATGTTTTGATTTTTGTGTAGATACGATGTTGGAGGGATAACATGTTTTGATTTTTGTGTAGATACGATGTTGGAGAGACAACATGTTTTGCTTTTTGTGTAGATACGATGTTGGAGAGACAACATGTTTTTATTTTTGTGTAGATACGATGTTCGAGGGATAACATGTTTTTATTTTTGTGTAGATACGATGTTGGAGAGACAACATGTTTTTATTTTTGTGTAAATACGATGTTGGAGAGATAACATGTTTTGATTTTTGTGTAGATACGATGTTGGAGAGACAACATGTTTTGATTTTTGTGTAGATACGATGTTGGAGAGATAACATGTTTTGATTTTTGTGTAGATACGATGTTGGAGAAACAACATGTTTTGCTTTTTGTGTAGATACGATGTTGGAGAAACAACATGTTTTGCTTTTTGTGTAGATACGATGTTGGAGAGATAACATGTTTTTATTTTTGTGTAGATACGATGTTGGAGGGATAACATGTTTTTATTTTTGTGTAGATACGATGTTGGAGAGACAACATGTTTTTATTTTTGTGTAGATACGATGTTGGAGAGACAACATGTTTTGATTTTTGTGTAGATACGATGTTGGAGAGATAACATGTGTTGATTTTTGTGTAGATACGATGTTGGATAACATGTTTTGATTTTTGTGTAGATACGATGTTGGATAACATGTTTTGATTTTTGTGTAGATACGATGTTACATAACATGCTTCGATTTTTGTGTTGATGCGATGTTAGATAACATAAAAGTCTAGAGCAAAACACTTTTGTCTTCAACATTTTATCAGGTCCGCTTTTTCTTTCTGCCCTTCGTGGTGATACGAAAAGACAGAAAACAAAACTAAGAAAGTTTGCAAACTGGTGTGTTTTTCATGCTCGACGTGGATTTGTTAAAATCCTATTTTCAAACAACATATCTCAACAACACACCACTAACAACATGGCCAGGTGGTTAAGACACTCGAATCGTAATCCGAGGATCGCGGATTTGAATCCCTGTCACACCAAACATACTCGTCCTTTCAGCTGTGAGGGCGTTATAATTCGACGATCAATCCCACTATTCGTTGGTAAAAGAGTAGTCCAAGAGTTGGTGATGGGTGGTGATAACTAGCCGTCTTCCCTCTAGTGTTACCCTGTTAAATTTGGGACGGCTATCGCAGATAGCCCTCTTGTAGCTTTGAGCGAAATTCAAACCAAACCACTAACAACATTGAGTTTAACAACATGCGCAATAAATATTTGTGGCTGTAATAGTAACATTGTTATATAGTTTTGAATCAACCTATCTAACCAGCTATTTAATATTAATTTCTTGTCAAAGTAATAAAGATCAGAACCGAAAAACAAACCACGTGATGAACATTGGTAACTTAAGACATCCTACATTCTTATCCACTATAATCAGAGTGCATTGTTTCATACTGTTAGTGATATTTTTGGTCGTAATTCAAAGAATAATTCAGGGTGTTCAATCATTTTACCAGATTTACGTTAGTTCTAAAAACTAAAGAAAGAACAAAAATAATCTTTGTAGTAGAACTATAAAGTAAAACTACTGAAAGAAATGCATTGAACGTCCTAACCTTCGTTAACTCTAGTTATTAAATAGGAAGAACTGAAAGTAAAATAACATTTATTATAGAAAACTCTATACATACTTTACACAATACATCACAGGTTTAACAGATATTCGGGTGTTGAAATTAAAAGAATTATGCAGATTTTTAGAATAGTAACTTACTGAAGTCGTCACATTTTCAATCAATACCTAAGATAGCAACAGTCCTATCATTTAACATTAGGAACTTTCCATATGTCTGCATTTCCACGTCTTCATTCAATGTTATTGTTCTTTCCTTTTAAAATAATGTATTTCATTACAAGTCAATTACGGACATAGTGAAAGCTAAATGCATAACGTTCTGGACTGTATAACAGCCACCACCATTATGCATTGTTCTAACAATAAAGAATACAGTGATATCAAGTTGATTCGACTTCATACTTTGTGGGACCACTCAAGAACTGAACAGGTTACGTATGTAAATCAATTAAAACAAGCTAAATAACTTTAACAGGCAGAACGTTTTACTTTCGAAACACATAACGTAATGTCTTATGAACAAGAGTTTGGAACAAGAGGAATTGTCTAGACTTCGGTTTAAAACCCGGGTCACCTAAATGGAAAGGTTTGACTCACTACACTAACATGTTTCGAGAACTAAGCTGTGCACTGGAGACCACTACATCATGTCAGCTGCTGGATGTATGGCCAGTGTTCTTTGTTTTAGGTCTAAATATTGACCAAATGAGCCACAAGGGACTCCAGTGAATTGGGTGGAAACATTTGTTAATAGAAAGCGTGGTTTGCAACAGAAGTGTGTGCCTTCAGAGTTTATTTCAATACAATTGTATAAATATGTGTGTGTTAAACAACGTAATGTTTCTAAAGAAGAAGAATTTGTTTTAAGTTTTCGAGAACTTCACGGTCGAACCCTCAATTCTTTTCAAACTATTTTAAGAACCTCGAATAACGTGCTCGATGAATCAGCTAATTTTACCGACTGATAAGTGAAAACAATGGTGTTAAATTTGAGTAACATGTTTCTAACAGTTATCGACATCCATAACTGTTACAGTGGTGTTACATGCTAGAACCTTCCCAGAAGTCATCAATATCCAAAGCTAAACGAGGGCTATCTGCAGCAGCCGTCCCTAATTTAGCTGTGTAAAACTGGAGGGAAGGCAGCCAGTCATCACTCTTACCAACGAATGGTGGGTTATTTTTTGTTGTTTATTTGTTTGTTTGGGACTAATTTTCACTGTTTTAACCAAAACAAACTGTGCATTTAACTCATTCAACTTAATGCTTGTTTAAGTTACAGTTGAAAACGATATCAACTACAGTTTTTAAGTTGTTTTATACCTAAACGATGACCTTTAAACCAGTGTATCATATAAAACACGTGTATATTAAAACTGTGTACTATATGTTAGTTGTTACATATTTAAACCAGTTCAAAAAATATATAACATTGTATATTAAACCACATTTCTCAAAGGTAATCAGATATATATTAAACCAGTTTTACCATACGTAATCACTTACATATTAAAGCAGTGTATTACATGCAACCTGTTATATATTAAACCAGATTTGTCATACATAATCATTTGTACATTAAACCAGATTTGCCATACAAGATACATTCTATATTAAACTAGTGTACATTATGAAATTCATTGTACATTTTTATCTGTTCTGGAATCAAGTCTTTTCTGTCAAGGTGGTTATCATATTGCCATAGTTTTTTTGTTCTAAAACCTCGTTATTACCGTTTAAATTATATTTAATGTCACATATTCTAAAACCAATCTTTATTGTCTAGTCTGTATTTAATATGACAGTTTTAATCTGTTCTGGAACCACACCTTTATCCTCTAAACTGTATTTAATACCACAATTTTTATCTGTTCTGAACAACACCTTTATCCTCTAAACTGTATTTAATACCACAATTTTTATCTGTTCTGAAACAACACCTTTATCATCTAAACTGTATTTAATACCACAGTTTTTATCTGTTTTGAAACAACACCTTTATCCTCTAAACTGTATTTAATACCACAATTTTTATCTCTTCTGAAACAACACCTTTATCCTCTAAACTGTATTTAATACCACAGTTTTTATCTGTTCTGAAACAACACCTTTACCCTCTAAGCTGTATTTAATACCACAATTTTTATCTGTTCTTGAACAACATCTTTATTCTCTGAAACAACACCTTTACCCTCTAGCTGTATTTAATACCACAATTTTTATCTGTTCTTGAACAACATCTTTATTCTCTAAGCTGTATTTAATACCACAGTTTTTATCTGTTCTGGAACAACATCTTTATCCTCTAAACTGTATTTAATACCACAGTTTTTATCTGTTCTGGAACACCAACTTTATCCTCCAAACTGTATTTAATACCACAGTATTTATTTGTTCTGGAATAACACCTTTATCCTCTAAACTGTATTTAATACCACAATTTTTATCTGTTCTGGAACAACATCTTTATCCTCTAAACTGTATTTAATACCACAGTTTTTATCTGTTCTGGAACAACACCTTTATCCTCTAAACTGTATTTAATACCACAGTTTTTATCTGTTCTGGAACAACACCTTTATCCTCTAAACTGTATTTAATACCACAATTTTTATCTGTTCTGGAACACCACCTTTATCCTCTAAACTTTATTTAATACCACAGTATTTATCTGTTTTGGAACCACATCTTTATCCTTCAAACTGTATTTAATACCACAGTTTTCATATCTTCTGGAAACATATCTTGACTTGAATTGTTTCTTACTTTTCTGCAGTAATATAAACTATAACGTTTGAGACATAATTGTCATTATCACTTGATAAATATGATGCTTTAAAGCTGCTTCAAATAGTTATTAGATGAATGTTTCTTCCTTGGTATTCTTGATTTACACACGTAGAATGTTATACAATTCTATGTTCCTAGTTTGAACTAAGTCACAATTTCACTTTATATTGTAAAATTAACTCCTTCATCAACTTATTTGTTATCTTTATACCTTGAAATAGATTACGTCACTGATGTCTACCAAACGTCTCAACGCTACAATGTTACCTGTCAACCAATTATCTGATCCAAGAATACAAATAGCAACTCTGTGACATGGATCACCCAGATCTACTTTTCCAAAACAAATTCTACTTCACTCCTCTTAAGATTGCAGACAACCAAATTAAATCTTTCAGGCAGAAGATCAAGATGTTCAACTATTAAATAACAGAGATGGCTAATATCGCTTATATGACTAATGTTTTCTCATTGGACGATTGAGATAAATTAATTCTTCCTAATTGGTTACAGAGATGAGTAAATTCTTCTTACTGGATGGCATATATGACTAAATGATTCGTATTGGATGATGGAGGTGACAAAATGCTTCTTATTGAAGAAAGTTTTATAATTCCAAGACCTCTTCCTTTGTATCTTCCACCTTTCTGTCACAAAATACTCACTTATATAAACGATACGAGAAATATATTTCATGTAAATATTTTTCTTTCTATTTTTCAAGTAGGTGGTATCCAAGTAGGTTCTTTTGGAGATTCACTAATATCTTATGCTACAGACAATAGACTGGCATATGTTGAACACGAGGACTTTGGGATGAAGAAATACGTTTTTCTGAGAGCAGTAAATTATTGGCTCGGCATGGCCAGGTGGGTTAATGGTTTTCAACTCGTAATCTGAGGGTCGCGGGTTCGAATTCCCGTCGCACTAAACATGCTCGCCTTTTCAGCCGTGGGGACGTTATAATGTGACGGTCAATCCCACTATTCATTGGTAAAAGAGTAGCCCAAGGGTTGGTGGTGGGTGGTGATAACTAGCCGTCTTCTATCTCGTGTTACCCTGTTAAATTAGGGACGGCTAGCGCAGATAGCCCTCTTGTAGCTTTGAGCGAAATTCAAAACAACCAACGAACCAGTAAAAGTCACTTTAATCAAATAATAACAATAATAATATTAATTCTCATCAC
Source organism: Tachypleus tridentatus (assembly GCF_004210375.1). Classification (NCBI taxonomy): domain Eukaryota; kingdom Metazoa; phylum Arthropoda; class Merostomata; order Xiphosura; family Limulidae; genus Tachypleus; species Tachypleus tridentatus. The sequence goes on along the minus strand of NC_134832.1, from coordinate 153,516,015 downwards.
GAACACATAGCAGCTAAAGTGAAGATTTGCTTATTTGTTTTACTCCTGGGCTACTCTTTTAAGAACGAATAGTGGGATTGACCGTCACATTATAACGCCCATACGGCTGAAAGGGCGGGCATGTTTGTTGCGACCGGGATTCGATCCAGCGACCCTTGGATTACGAGTCGAACGCCTTAACCCACCTGGCCATGCCGGGACCCTAAAGTGAGGAACGGGTTTTTTTGTTGTTGTTTTTTTACGGTGATGTGACAGGGATACACAGATTCACAATTTGGCCAAATACTAGGCCACGACAAGTCCTAAATGAACATAAACATACACGAAACTAAACAACCACAATTATTAAAAAATCATTATAAATTTGAATGCATCATTTGATAGCGTGCAGAGTGTAGATTTAGAGCGTAGTCATGTTGTGAAAGCGTATACACGCTCTTTGTTGCTCAGTAGCACATAATATTAATACGTAACAGATTTTTATGGGTAAAGAAAAGTGTAACCGAGACTACAGAACAGAGGAGGGGGAGTTATAAAATTTTTGAACAAATTCTTAAACACAAACAACAAACAACTGTTTATTTAAAACAAATCAGATTATTAACAATTTATAGGAACTGGGTTAAGCACGGCTCTCACAGAAACTGAACATAGTTATCAATACTTAATATCTTATATTTATCTCATGTTATTAGTTAACAATGTGATTATGGTACTAAAGTCTGGTTAATATCTTATATTAATGCCCAACAAGAAGTCTCAGTAGTGAGTTGCACGGCTGTCATTGCGAATAACTGCAAACATTCGTTTTGGCATGGTCGACATAAGCGTTTGCAGAAGACTGGTTGGAATGTTATTCCAAGTGGTGAAGATGGCTTCACGAAGATCATGCACTGTTTGGAATTGACGTCCATTTCTACAGACTTCCCTTGCCATTCACCCCCAAACATTTTCCATAGGGTTCAGTTCGGGCGAACACGCTGGATGGTCCAAAAGAATCACGTTATTCGCCATTTAAAAGTCCTTTGTCCTGCGGGTATTGTGGATTGCAGCGTTGTCCTGCTGAAATATCCAGTCATTTCCACACAAGCGAGGGCCTTCAGTCAATAAGGATGCTCTCTCCAACATGCCAATGCAGCCAGCTGATGTTTGACACCCTTGCATAACCTGAAGCTTTATTGTTCCATGGAAGGAAAAAGCACCCCAGATCATGTTGAACCTCCTTCACTGTGTCGTGTAGAAAATGTCTCCTGTGGGATATCCCTATCGTGCCAGTAACATTGGAAGCCATCTGGACAAAATTATTTCTCATGAGAGAACAAAACCTTTGTCCACTTTTCTACATCCCATGTTTGGTGCTTCTCAGCAAAGTTTAACCGAGCTGTTTCGTGCTGTGGAAGGAGGCGTGGCCTTTGAAGAAATTGTCTTGGCCCGACCACTTGAAATTCTCGTTCTGTATCCTTCAGGGTCTTTAAAGAAATTTTCAACAGCAGTTTTACTTCACCCAATCTCACCAGTGATGGCACATTGAGAGAGACCTTGTTTTTGCAGCTCGACAATTCTGCCACGTTTTAAACTCTGTCAACGTTTTAGCCTTTGCTAGGTTTTTACCCAACGTAACACAGGAGATGTCAGTGGGAGATGTTGACAACACTAATGCTAGAACACAAATGACTAAATTTCGTTACGTGTTTACCGATTAACGCTTCGTTTTAGTATGGTCTTAAACTTTTGACCAGTTAGTATTTAGGCTAATTTCATAGTATTCACATTTTCCCTATTAAATGCTAAAACAGTTTTTATTTTCTCTTCTCTTATTTTCATCTTTCGAAGCTCTACTCAAATAAGTGGTTGAATCTAACAACGTAAAATGCATATTTTTTCTTTATGTTCATTGGCCTTAAGATTTTGGCCAGCAGTGTATATATATAACAGTTATATATAGTTATGTATAGACACCATTTACAACTGTTACATAACGTAATTTTTATTACACCTTTAAAATAATGAACTTTAACATTTTTTTATGAAACTAAATAATATTTAAATATTAGATCACTAAATGAACTAAATAATAACTCTTACGCTAAATAGTCTTATATATCTGTTGTTGTTTGAAGTTAATTTCAAACATACACGATGGGCTATCTGTGCTCTGCCCACCACGACTATCGAAACCCAGTTTCTAACGTTGTAAGTCCGTAGACAAAACTCTTGCGATGTATACCTTGCACTGACATTCTACAATAAAGTAAATTGTTTTAAAAATTGTCTTTTGTTTCTGTTGTATGGCGAGTGGTTAAACTACTCACATGTTTAATAAAGTTAAAAATATTCAGTTACATCTGCCATTAAAGTCAGTTTCAACTGATGTAACTTGTAAGGTGACTTATGAGCAGAGAAAAACATCAGAGCGTGCATGCGGAGACACAAGTGAACTGTTCTTAGCTTTCTTCTGTGATTCAGAGAAAAATAAATCTGTAGGTGACATTAAGTTAGTGAAGAGCTACGACGGTACAAAAGGGATTAACTTAAGCTTTAAGAAGCTGAAACAATCGTTCAAGGATTTACTGTCCCTTACGTCAGCTTTTAGTGTATTATTTTCATTGACCAGTCTTTAAGCGGGTACTTGGTGCTAGTTACTTAGAAGACATTTGTACGAAATAGTAACTTGACACCTATTATGCTTGAGGGTGATTATTTTAAAATTCACAACTGTTCCATCGTAACCCTATTTTTTTCAGACGCTAAGGTTCGTAACTAACGAAATCTTCAATAAACAAAAAATTGTAGTCTTCCAAAGAATTCTGTAAACATCTCGTCGTCTGAAGAACCACTGAAAGTAAGATAATGTTATGAGTCTCACCAATCTGACACAAAATGTTATTTAACGATACGGAATATGGAGCATTTCTCCTGTGTAATGGATACATATAAAAGGTTCTGTTACATTATCACCACTCTACTTTCACGGTGAGAAAAGAAACTGTCACTTATCATACTAATATCTTTCAAGCCATGTGAGAAATGTAACATCAATTTACTGCTTGTAACTATTCTACTAATATTCTAACTTGATGTTGTGGTTACATTTTTAGTAAGACGTCTAAACGTTTTGTGCATGTCTCAGTCTGACATAATGTCTCAAATTTTGGGAGGTACAGGTATAACAAGTATATTGTTTAAGGGCAAAAAAATGATTACATTAATTATAATTATTCAGTTAGACGACAACATAGTGGTCTAGTTAATTACTGAAACAAAAGACAACATAGTGATCTAGTTAATTACTGAAACAAATGACAATATAGTGATCTAGTTAATTACTGAAAGAAAAGACAACATAGTGATCTAGTTAATTACTGAAACAAAAGACAACATAGTGATCTAGTTAATTACTGAAACAAAAGACAACATAGTTATCTAGTTAATTACTGAAACAAAAGACAACATAGTTATGTAGTTAATTACTGAAACAAAAAACAACATAGTGATCTAGGTAATAACTGAAACAAATGACAACATAGTGATCTAGTTAATTACTGAAACAAAATACAACACAGTGATCCAGGTAATTACTGAAACAAATGACAACATAGTCATCTAGTTAATTACTGAAACAAAACACAACATAGAGATCTAGATAATTACTGAAACAAAACACAACATAGTGATCTAGTTAATTACTGAAACAAAACACAACATAGAGATCTAGTTAATTACTGAAACAAAACACAACATAGTGATCTAGTTAATTACTGAAACAAATGACAACATAGTGAGCTAGTTAATTACTGAAACAAATGACAACATAGTGATCTAGTTAATTACTCAAACAAAATACAACACAGTGATCTAGGTAATTACTGAAACAAATGACAACATAGTGATCTAGTTAATTACTGAAACAAAATACAACACAGTGATCTAGGTAACTACTGAAACAAATGACAACATAGTCATCTAGTTAATTACTGAAACAAAACACAACATAGAGATCTAGATAATTACTGAAACAAAACACAACATAGTGATCTAGTTAATTACTGAAACAAAACACAACATAGAGATCTAGTTAATTACTGAAACAAAACACAACATAGTGATCTAGTTAATTACTGAAACAAATGACAACATAGTGATCTAGTTAATTACTGAAACAAATGACAACATAGTGATCTAGTTAATTACTGAAACAAAATACAACACAGTGATCTAGGTAATTACTGAAACAAATGACAACATAGTGATCTAGTTAATTACTGAAACAAAATACAACACAGTGATCTAGGTAATTACTGAAACAAAAAACAACATAGTGATCTAGGTAATAACTGAAACAAATGACAACATAGTGATCTAGTTAATTACTGAAACAAAATACAACACAGTGATCCAGGTAATTACTGAAACAAATGACAACATAGTCATCTAGTTAATTACTGAAACAAAACACAACATAGAGATCTAGATAATTACTGAAACAAAACACAACATAGTGATCTAGTTAATTACTGAAACAAAACACAACATAGAGATCTAGTTAATTACTGAAACAAAACACAACATAGTGATCTAGTTAATTACTGAAACAAATGACAACATAGTGATCTAGTTAATTACTGAAACAAAATACAACACAGTGATCTAGGTAATTACTGAAACAAAACACAACATAGTGATCTAGTTAATTACTGAAACAAATGACAACATAGTGATCTAGTTAATTACTGAAACAAATGACAACATAGTGATCTAGTTAATTACTGAAACAAAAGACAACATAGTGATCTAGTTAATTACTGAAACAAAAGACAACATAGTGATCTAGTTAATTACTGAAACAAAACACAACATAGTGATCTAGTTAATTACTGAAACAAATGACAACATAGTGATCTAGTTAATTACTGAAACAAATGACAACATAGTGATCTAGTTAATTACTGAAACAAAAGACAACATAGTGATCTAGTTAATTACTGAAACAAAACACAACATAGTGATCTAGTTAATTACTGAAACACAACATAGTGATATAGTTAATTATTGAAACACAACATAGTGATATAGTTAATTATTGAAACACAACATAGTGATCTAGTTAATTACTGAAACAACTGACAACATAGTGATCTAATCAGAACTGAGTCAGAAGACAACAGAGTGACTAAGTTAGTTACTAGTCACAAGACAATAGAGTTATGTAGTTAGTTACAGAGTCAGGAAACAACAGAGCGATCTAATTAATGATTGGGTCAAAAGACAACAGAGTGATCTAATCAGATATTGAGACACAAGACCAAAACTTGATCTAATCAGTTACTGATTCAGAAGACAACAGATCAATCTAGTTAGTTACTGAAACAAAAGACAACACAGTGATCATGTTAGATACTTAGTCAAAGGCAACATAATGGTATAGTTAATTATTGAGTCACAAGACAACAGAATAATCTAGTTACATATTTAGTCAGAAAACAACAGAGTGATCGAGTAAACTATTGAGTCAGAAGACAACAGAATAATCTAGTTAGTTACTTAGTCAGAAGACAAAAGAGTGATAAGGTTAGTTAGTGAGTCAGAAGACAACAAATTCATCTAGTTACTTATTGAGTTAGAAGAAAACGGAGTGATTTAGGTAGTTACTTGAATTGTAGAATGAACCTTCAGTTCAGTAAATGATTAGTTAATTGGGAGTTACAGCGTTAGAGAAAACTAGTCAGTGAGTCAGTCATTGAGGTAAAGTTAATTAATTCAACAATTCAGTCATTTATTTGTTTGATTAGTTTTTGAATCTGTTATGGATCAGTCACTGGATATGGATTCTAAAGACCACTGGTGTTGAAACTTTAATTAAATTATAGTACAGAACAACGTTTCGACTTTTTGAAGATGACCTAAGAATGTCGTAATGTTGTTCTGTACTTTATTTTAGTTAAAGTTTTAGTATCCATATCAGCCGTCTTTAGAATACATGTTTACTTCAGGGGGGTTTCTCGTCCTCATGAGTTACTAGGTATTTTTCAAGTTATGTTTTAGATATGAAATTAAGTTGTATTTGTGAGTCAGGTTTATGAACATACATGGTTTGTAGAGCTTACCAGATACATTGTAATGAGTAAATAAATAAGTAGATTATTGTTTACTAAATAATAAAACATAAGCCACCCAACGATACAACCAGGTCTATCTCTGTACCTAATCAAGCCATAATGAATCTTATGGGAAAATTAAACACTGCTTTAAATACGCAGGTCTAACCACTTGAACAAAATGGGTACATGCCACCATTCTTTGAATATTTTTAACGAAATATTATGCCATTGAAGTTTAACAGGCCTTTATGCAAGTGTAATTATTTCTATAGAGCTCAACAAGTATTTATACAAGTATGAATTATGTTTTCAAACTTCAGGAAGTATTTATACAAATGTGGTATGCTTTTATGAAAATGGAAGTTGCCTCTTTTGTGTTCATTGGCCTAAAAATAGTTTTTCGGTTTCAACGATTGTAAACAATGTCTTTAGATTTGAACAAGTGTGAACTAAGTCTTTAGGTTACTACGTGTCTTCATACAATATTGTGCATGCCTACAGACTTCAACTAGCCTGTTCACAGGTTTAAACTATAGCAGAATGTGATGTGGTCAACTACACGTGGCACGGCCTTACAGGTATTCTTGATTATGTAGTTCGTAAAGTTTGAATTTTTAATAAATTAACGGTCTATGTCGATTGTTGTTAAAGCTTTCTTGAACATAACGTTGAATTATGGATAAATCTGGAGGCAAAAATAACATATTAGCATGTTAAAACTGGTGTCGTTATCGAAACTGCGTAGCATTCATTTTGTATTCCATTTAATAGTTAGCTGGCACATATAAAAACTACATAGCATTCATTTTGTATTCTATTTAATAGTTAGCTGGCACATATAAAAACTACATAGCATTCATTTTGTATTCTATTTAATATTTATGTTTATGTCATTTTGTATGACAAAGTTCACAAATAAAGACCATTATTATCTGTTAAACCACAGAAGTACAATAGACATCTTAGTATTATCTTATAGGATTAAGTCACATCTATGTAACAAATATCTGTGTACAATGTTATAATAAACATTCCACTAAGTTATAAAGTGATTTTAACTGGAACACTTTCCTTTTTGCAGATTAATTTTATTTTAGGTATCAGAGTTTTTAATGTTTTGTAATTATATAAATATTATATTTACCTTTTTTCAGAAATATTACTTACACTAACTTCATGGTAACCTACGAAGAACCAACACTACTTTCATGGTAACCTACGAAGAACCATACTACAAGTCTTTCAGCACAGAAGTCTGGTCATTCAACAAGACGGTCACACAGCTGCTGTTAAGCTGTCACAGATAGCTGGCACGTGGAAGTCATGTTTATCCGCGTGCTCAAGAACAAATACTATATCCTGTCATAACTGTTGACTTTACCAGTTTGCTAATTAATATATATTTAAATAAGATCAAACCCAGTCTAATAAACAATCACGATGACTGAAACAGGATAAATGTCGCATAATTACCTAACAGATACGATCATTCATATGCGTTACATCGTCTTTGGTGGTTTATTATAGGATTATTTTAATGTCGTGGATTTGTCTTCCATCATATGTCACGTTACTTCTATCAGCTAATCAACTTATTCAGTGCCACAATATACAAAACATTACTCTCAGATACATTTAAAGTTGGTAAGTCTCTGGCCTATTAAATGTGTTCAAGTAATAAAATACATCTCTTAGATATTGTGTAGTATTGTGGTATGATCACACCAAACAACATTACATATTGATAAAGAGTATCAGGTGATGGATTACACTAAACAACATTACATATTGATAAAGAGTATCAGGTGTTCGATTACACCAAACAACATTACATATTGATAAAGAGTATCAGGTGCTGGATTACACCAAACAACATTACATATTGATAAAGACTATCAGGTGCTGGATTACACTAAACAACATTACATATTGATAAAGAGTATCAGGTGTTCGATTACACCAAACAACATTACATATTGATAAAGAGTATCAGGTGCTGGATTACACCAAACAACATACTGATAAAGAGTATCAGGTGTTCAATTACACCAAACAACATTACACATTGATAAAGAGTATCAGGTGTTCGATTACACCAAACAACATTACATATTGATAAAGAGTATCAGGAGCTGGATTACACCAAACAACATTACATATTGATAAAGAGTATCAGGTGCTGGATTACACCAAACAACATTACACATTGATAAAGAATATCAGGTGCTGGATTACACCAAACAACATTACATATTGATAAAGACTATCAGGTGCTGGATTACACCAAACAACATTACACATTGATAAAGAGTATCAGGTGCTGGATTACACCAAACAACATTACATACTGATAAAGAGTATCAGGTGCTGGATTACACCAAACGACATTACATATTGATAAAGAGTATCAGGTGTTCAATTACACCAAACAACATTGCACATTGATAAAGAGTATCAGGTGTTCGATTACACCAAACAACATTACATATTGATAAAGAGTATCAGGTGCTGGATTACACCAAACAACATTACACATTGATAAAGAATATCAGGTGCTGGATTACACCAAACAACATTACATATTGATAAAGACTATCAGGTGCTGGATTACACCAAACAACATTACACATTGATAAAGAGTATCAGGTGCTGGATTACACCAAACAACATTACATATTGATAAAGAGTATCAGGTGCTGGATTACACCAAACAACATTACACATTGATAAAGAGTATCAGGTGTTCGATTACACTAAACAACATTACGTATTGATAAAGAGTATCAGGTGCTGGATTACACCAAACGACATTACATATTGATAAAGAGTATCAGGTGTTCAATTACACCAAACAACATTACATATTGATAAAGAGTATCAGGTGCTCGATTACACCAAACAACATTACACATTGATAAAGAGTATCAGGTGCTGGATTACACCAAACAACATTACATACTGATAAAGAGTATCAGGTGTTCAATTACACCAAACAACATTACACATTCATAAAGAGTATCAGGTGTTCGATTACACTAAACAACATTACGTATTGATAAAGAGTATCAGTGCTGGATTACACCAAACGACATTACATATTGATAAAGAGTATCAGGTGCTCGATTACACCAAAAAACATTACACATTGATAAAGAGTATCAGGTGCTGGATTACACCAAACAACATTACATACTGATAAAGAGTATCAGGTGCTGGATTACACCAAACAACATTACATATTGATAAAGAGTATCAGGTGCTGGATTACACCAAACAACATTACGTATTGATAAAGAGTATCAGGTGCTGGATTACACCAAACAACATTACGTATTGATAAAGAGTATCAGGAGCTGGATTACACCAAACGACATTACATATTGATAAAGAGTATCAGGTGCTCGATTACACCAAAAAACATTACACATTGATAAAGAGTATCAGGTGCTGGATTACACCAAACAACATTACATACTGATAAAGAGTATCAGGTGTTCAATTACACCAAACAACATTACGTATTGATAAAGAGTATCAGGAGCTGGATTACACCAAACAACATTACGTATTGATAAAGAGTATCAGGTGCTGGATTACACCAAACAACATTACGTATTGATAAAGAGTATCAGGAGCTGGATTACACCAAACAACATTACGTATTGATAAAGAGTATCAGGTGCTGGATTACACCAAACAACATTACATATTGATAAAGAGTATCAGGTGCTGGATTACACCAAACAACATTACATATTGATAAAGAGTATCAGGTGTTCGATTACACCAAACAACATTACATATTGATAAAGAGTATCAGGTGCTGGATTGCACCAAACAACATACTGATAAAGAGTATCAGGTGTTCAATTACACCAAACAACATTACACATTGATAAAGAGTATCAGGTGTTCGATTACACCAAACAACATTACATATTGATAAAGAGTATCAGGTGCTGGATTACACCAAACAACATTACGTATTGATAAAGAATGAACGTTAACTTACCTTTTAAACAATGTTAACGCACATATAAAAACTGTTTAAATAACGTTAACACATTTTACACAGGAGTGGAATGCGTGACGCCACACAAACATTAATATAGGTACGTTAATAGAGAGTGGCTTGGCGATAAGAAATTTCCCTTTGTATCTCTAACCTATCCTGACATGGTCTGTGGGCGATCGACCCCTTCACTGCAAATTGCGGGATCGAAGTCTGTCACTATTCATTGGTAAAGAAGCCAGCTACTGCAAGGAACCCCAGAAAAGCTCTGTATGAAATTCGCCAAAAACGAAACCTGTACCTTATAGAATATCTTATTAGATTCTACAGTTCACGCATAACTATTCTTCTTCATCAGAAGGAAGGAAGCTAGTAGGCAGCACCCAACGACTATAGAGCAACTTTTAACCGAACAACAGGATTGACAGTAATGATAAAACCGGCCTCTAAATTGACACGATTGTACTAACTCACTCCCATCGTTAGGCCTAAAGATCAAGTTCACAGTCAGTTTTACTTGACAAATAAAAAATATCCTTACCCTTTAATTAAATAAATCAACACAATAACAGGATGAATTCGCTAAGTCGTCCATTTCGTAAAGTTTTCTCGCTTTTCGTGTGTTGTTTAATTTTCAGGTAATGTATATTACTTGTTAGTAAAATACTCATCAGATCGGTGAAGTGATAATAAAGCATCTAATGCGTTATTTTACAGTAATGTTTCAAACTTGTGGTTAATACATATAACTATATAATGTATAATATAGTGTTTATCTAAACATTGGAAACTCTCGACTCATGTGATACCCCAGGAACTCCGAAACTTTTTAATACCTGATCCCCCTCTTCGCCCAACATTACGCATTCTCACTGAGATATATTAAACAATAAACCTGTATATATACTGAGAACCTTAAAGATAATGAATATTTTGTGTATTAATAACAACATCACCCTCTTCTCCCAACATTACTGTGATATATTACACAATAAACCTGTATATATACTGAGAATTTTAAAGATAATGAATATTTTGTGTATTAATAACAAGATCTTTATCCTCTGAGAACCATAAAGATAATGAATATTTTGTGTGTTAGTAACAAGATCACCCTCTTCTATCAACATTACTGAGATATATTACACCTGTATAATAAACCTTAAAGATAATGTATATAACAAGATCACTCTTTTCTATCAACATTACTGTGAACTTTAAAGATAATGAATATTTTGTGTGTTAGTAACAAGATCACTCTTTTCTATCAACATTACTGAGATATATTACACAATAAACCTGTATATATACTGAGAACCATAAAGATAATGAATATTTTGTGCATTAATAACAAGATCATAAAGATAATGAATATTTTGTGTGTTTAACAAGATCTCCCAACATTACTGAGATATATTACACAATAAACCTGTATATATACTGTGAACCTCAAAGATAATGAATATTTTGTGTATTAATAACAAGATCAACCTATTTTCCCAACATTACTGAGATATATTACACAATAAAGCTGTATATCTACTGAGAACCTTAAAGATAATGAATATTTTGTGTGTTAGTAACAAGATCACCCTCTTCTCTCAACATTACTGAGATATATTACACAATAAACATGTATATATACTGAGAACCTTAAAGATGATTAATATTTTGTGTATTAATAGCAAGATCACCTTCCTCAATTAACATTACTGGGATATATTACAAAATAAAACTGTATATAGACTGAGAACCATAAAGATAATGAATATTTTGTGTATTAATAACAAGATCACTCTCCTCTCCCAACATTACTGACATATTTTACACTATAAACCTGTATATATACTGAGAACCTTAAAGATAATGAATATTTTGTGTATTCACTACAGCCACAATTAATTTTCAGTTTTGAAACCCTTGGTTTAACCAACAAATTTTCGTAATTTTTTGTAATAAAATGTGCAACGTCGATCACATATTATAAACAAATTCCAACTTTAATACCCTATATATGTATGTAGGTTTTGGAGGTGATATACTAGACAGTGTAGTCACTACAGTGACTACACTGTCTAGTAGTCTTAACCACCACTCGCCAGTCTCACATAAGCAATAGATATAGAACTAGAAATTAGGAGAGCAAGATGTTCAAGCCCACGAGATCCCACATCTATATCACCCTTCACTGCCTGAAGACAATTGTGGGAGGGTGACTGATCTCCAAAGTAAAGAAGAAAAATAATTGAAATTAAAATAAGAATGAGAAAATAAGGTTCTATCATTTGGAGGTAAGTAAGTTGAAAACTTATCTCTTGAAGTTAGTATTCCAGCCTTCAATGTGATAGGCACTGACTGGATCATACTAGTATGAAGCGTTCCACACTGTTACCTAAATAAACTAGTATAGCTTTTAAAATTCAACATTATATTTTGTACCCTGGGATCGTTTCAATTAGTACAGTGTTTTTTATATATATATATATCTTATAGGTTTAAGAAATACGCTAGGTTTGACATTCATTTCCACGCTACACTCGAGAACAATTTACTTTAAAGACATTAACTGTTAGTTAACTCAATGTATAGCGTCAGGAATATAATTTTAATTAATTACTTGTAAGTTGTACGTGCTCATAGAACCTACTTGAATTGTTCGTGAATGCCACAATATATCTGCGATAAATCACGTGATAAGATGGCATAAAAGGGAAAGTTGTCTCTTCTAGGACTTTGATTCTGTTTAATATGCAATAAATTCAAGAAGGAAACATTAGATAGCTGACAGTATGTATGTTTTAAATATGGATTTTAATCAAACTTTCTCTCTGTAAACATACATAGAATTTGATGCGATTTACTTTCTCTAATTAACAATCTTAACTATTTATCTTCAGCATAAGTTTAAAATATATCGTAAAATGCAAATTATTTAGCAAAGACCAAATTATATTGTAAAATTAAAGCAATAAGATTTAAATTATGTCGTAAAGTTTAAATTATATTACAAGAGCAAAATTATACTATAAATTTAAAATTATATCATAAAGTTCAAATTATATCATAACATTTAAATTATAACTTAATGGTTAAACTTTGTCTTGGCCCGGCATGTACAGGTAGTTAGGGGCGCTCGACGCATAATGTGATAATCACGGATTCGAATCCTCATCACGTTAAACATGCTCGCTCTTTCAGCCGTGGCCAATCCCACTGTTAGTTGGTAAATCGAGTAGCCCAAGTGTTGGCGGTGGGCGATGATGACTAGCTTCCTTCTTTCTAGTCTTACATTGCTAAATTAGAAACGGTTAGCGCAGATAAACCCTCGTGTAGCTTAGCGCGAAATTCAAACCAAAACAATATTTTAATCCCTCTCGTAAAATCCCTTTATTAAAACATTTATTAAAACTTCTATTGAAACCTTTATTAAAACATTTATTAAAACTTGATCATGTTTTAATTTTTATCTCTATTTTCTAATCCTATTTATTTTTTCTTAAACTTATTTTAATTTTTAGCTTTGTGCAAAATTATATCTTATAGTTCAAATTATTACTTAAAGCACAAAATACACAACTTACGAAGTATTATACACTTGATCTACATGTACGTTTATCATACATTCTAAAATAATGTAGTTGTAAATGACGGGCAACAACTTACAGTTTGACTCAATAGGTCAGTCACGGATCAAAAATTATAATATTTTATTCTTCATTGACTTATAATTAAAAATCATAACATTTCTAGAATCTTCTGTTATTTCATTACAACGTTCTTCTATGTTAAATAAAGTTGCATGTTTTATAACATTTCACAACACGGAAAACTCAGGATTATTAGAATAGGACTCTGTGAACTCTCCCAAAGGAACTTCGTAACAAAAACGTGAGACGAATGTGGTTTTTAATTACCCTGCCTTAAAATTAACTTAAATACTGTCGTTCAAGTGAAACTCGCTCGTGATCTGAGAAGCGCCAGAAAGCGAAAATCTCAGTTTATGGTTAAATTATTATGGTTCAATAATTCCACTGTCACCAAATATAATGTCTGTTGTACCAAGAATGAAAATAAATATACTTTACATTTATTATTGGTCATGTGGCAACAGCTAATGTTTTATTTTCGTAGAAGCGAAGCTTTGCCCACCCCTGACTACCTAATTTAACATAGCCTACATACCTAGGTAGCATGCAGGTAAGCTGGATCCCACTATGATCAGTATTAAAGCTTTACAAAAAAACCCGTAAAATAAGGAAGTATTGAAGTATTGTACAATATATTTACGAGTATTATGACAAGACTTTTTTAATAATTATAACTAATTGTATACAGGTTTTGAGCTTAGCTTTCATCCGGCAGTTTTTTCGCAGCGTCCCAGACAACTGACATCTTGTTATATCTGTTATGTTTTTACCTTCATATATCAGTCAAAGATTTTTACCTTCATATAGAGTATCACACTCTCATAACACTTACACTAATAACGTAACACCGATATAGACTCTTAAATCGTTAGAACAATTCCACTAAGAAGGTAGTGCCAATACAGAATATTAATATGAAAGGGTGTGATTTCTGAATGATGTTCCACTTGTATATGTTCTTGTTGTACATTGTATAAGGCAATCTCTGAGGATTATTCGGTACCCAGTAAAGAGTGTAAAATGTAGTGGGTAAGAGAGTAAGTATATTTCCTTACAAAACTGATTCTTGTCAACCCAGAAAAGCTGATAATGTGTAGCTTACCCTGACAACACTTTCTGGACTAATAAAGTTTGATTTCATCGCTCTAGCTAAGTGAATAAACACTGTTCCATTTGATGTAATTACATTTAAATATAACAGTGTGGGTTAGGTTTACCAACAGTGTTATCATCAGGCCTAAGATTCGTCTGGTGCAACACATATGAGTTAGCATATTGTATTTGTTTTTCCCCAGTGTACCACCACACACTACCAACCCATTTTAGAAGCGGTTGTTCAATGTTCTGAGTGTATAGAACTGTGGACTTCCCAACATCTGGCCACCACGACCACCAGATGTCATATTTGTGGTTATGAAGCTAACAACATCTTAAGAACTGCACTGAACACCTCCTACTTGTCATCTATAGCGATCAGTTGTCTGTTGAACTGTTTATTGAGTTACACCAATTCCACCAAAACGGTAACGATCGTCATAACTCCAATAGTTTCTGTTTCCTGGTTTCAGAAGAAAGTTACTTTTAAAAGTGACACAGTTATTTTGAAGTGACGACACACTATGTAAATTGTACTCCAAGTGAAAAATCTGCAAGCTGTGGGAATGCGCTATTCCAAAACATTGTCTGTGTGTGGCCATTTCATTTCAATAACGTAAATGTTAATTTTGGAAGTTATAATCAACCGGACACAAGAAGAAACTATATAATCACCTTGTCCAACAATAAAACGATTAATATAATATTTCGACATTACAAAATTGTGTAAAACAAAGTTTTAAATGTGACTTTGAGATGTTTTATACATTTTGAAGATATTCAGCTCGACACAAAAATTACTGTTACGTGAACAACCTCATGGGCGATTCATTAGTTTTCACAGGACTATATGTTTTAAACAATACGATCGCGTTTTGGTCAAACGTAGTATTTAATAAGAGAAACTGAGTTTATATTAACACTATGAAACTTTGGTAATTGAGAACTCTACCTTAAATTTATATGTATAATATCTAAACGATTCTGTAGAAACACCAACTGTCCATTTCTAATTTCGACATTAATCCATTATGCTACATTGTTCACACACATCACATTAATACATTATGCTACGTTGTTCACACATATCACATTAATCCATTATGCTACATTGTTCACACACATCACATTAATCCATTATGCTACGTTGTTCACACATATCACATTAATCCATTATGCTACATTGTTAACACATATCACATTAATCCATTATGATTATATTGTTCACACACATCACATTAATCCATTATGCTACATTGTTCACACACATCACATTAATCCATCATGGTACGTTGTTCACACACATCACGTTAATCCATTATGCTACATTGTTCACACACATCACATTAATCCATTATGCTACGTTGTTCACACACATTACATTAATCCATTATGCTACGTTGTTCACACACATCACATTAATCCATTATGCTAAATTGTTCACACACATCATATTAATCCATTATGCCACGTTGTTCACACACATCATATTAATCCATTATGCCACGTTGTTCAGACATATGACGTTAGTTTATTATGTTAGATTGTTTAGACATATGACGTTAGTCCATTATGCTACGTTGTTCAGACATATGACGTTAGTTTATTATGTTAGGTTGTTCAGACATGTGACGTTAGTTTATTATGTTGGTTGTTCAGACATATGACGTTAGTTTATTATGTTAGGTTGTTCAGACATATAACGTTAGTCCATTATGCTACGTTGTTCAGATATATGACGTTAGTCCATTATGCGTTTTCTGTTCAGGCATATGACGTTAGTCCATTATGCTACGTTGTTCAGACATATGACGTTAGTTTATTATGTTAGGTTGTTTAGACGTATGACGTTAGTCCATTATACTACGTTGTTCAGACATACGACGTTAGTTTATTATGTTAGGTTGTTCAGACATATGACGTTAGTTTATTATGTTAGGTTGTTCAGACATATGACGTTAGTTAGACATATGACGTCAGTTTATTATGTTATGTTAGGTTGTTCAGACATATGACGTTAGTCCATTATGCTACGTTGTTCAGATATATGACGTTAGTCCATTATGCTACGTTGTTCAGACATATGACGTTAGTTTATTATGTTAGGTTGTTTAGATATTTGACGTTAGTCCATTATGCTACGTTGTTCAGACATATGACGTTAGTTTATTATGTTAGGTTGTTTAGACATATGACGTTAGTTTATTATGCTACGTTGTTCAGACATATGACGTTAGTTTATTATGTTAGGTTGTTTAGATATTTGACGTTAGTCCATTATGCTACGTTGTTCAGACATATGACGTCAGTTTATTATGTTAGGTTGTTTAGACATATGACGTTAGTTTATTATGCTACGTTGTTCAGACATATGACGTTAGTTTATTATGTTAGGTTGTTTAGACATATGACGTTAGTTTATTATGCTACGTTGTTCAGACATATGACGTTAGTTTATTATGTTAGGTTGTTTAGACATATGACGTTAGTTTATTATGCTACGTTGTTCAGACATATGACATTATGCTACGTTGTTCAGACATATGACGTTAGTTTTTTATGTTAGATTGTTTAGACATATGACGTTAGTTTATTATGCTACGTTGTTCAGACATATGACGTTAGTCCATTATGCAACATACTTTCACTCAGTTTCCACACGTGGGAATATTACCTGTGGTTTATTTCCATCGTCAAAGGGAAAGCCCGTGTTTATTCGAGTTATATTACAGCGATGTCCGCTCCACCAACTGTTAGAATGGTGTTAATGAAGTGGTGTTCATTTATATGTCGCTTAATTAACTACCAGAGGTCCACATTTTCATCTTGGCAACAACTAATAACAGAAACAAGAAGCTCTCGTAAGTTCTCGTTTCCTGAAGATTTAAACAGATGGTCACCTTATTTAAACACACGCTCATATTATAACCTTATACTAAGTTACATTATTTGGACATTACTACAAATTAAAAAGTTTATAATGTTTCACATTTTTTGCGTTTCTACTTGTGTTGTATATACTCATGTTAAACTATGTCATCAATAAAGAAAGTACATTATTCTTTAATAACTCTGCTGCCCGTCTCTACTTCTTTAAAACAGTAAAAGACATTTAATATTGTTTTATGTACAATCCTGCGTCTTTGTTTCCTTGGAACTGACAAACAAAATCTCTGATTTGTTTGTTGTTGTTTGTTATTAAGCACAAAGTTACACAAAGAACTATTTCTGCTCTACCCGCTAGGGATATTGTAACCAAGTTTCTAACAGTAGCATATTTATTCCTATCTGTACTTGAATATATATATTTCTTTGTATACTTGTCGGTATGTATTGTTGCAAGTCTCTTCCGTTTTTCGTATTTTTATCTAATTATATCATCAGGAATTAATTGCGGACCCGTTGGTAAAAGAGTAGCCCAAGAGTTGGCGGTGGGTAGTGATGACTAGCTGCCTTCCCTCTAGTTTGACACTGCTAAATTAGGGACGGCTAGCGCACTTAGCCCTCGTGTAGCTTTGCGCGAAATTCAAAAACAAACAAGGACTAATTTAGTAAATACTGACTGCACTTGTAACACACCCGCTGATGAGATCTCCTATCACGTGGCCAGTATGCGAAGGACTTTAATTCGATAATTATGTTTGAAATATAAACGAATAAACGATCCTTGAACTATTTTGTGCTTAGAGAGGTAGATAACTCGTGATTCACAAGCTCAGAGACTATATTTTTACCTCCGTTATTTTATATTTGATTTCTCTACTTCTTAATAATTGCCTTATGATAACAATTCCATAATAATAGGTTTCCTTGAACAACATGTGTGGTAATTCTGTTCAAGTATTCCTGAACTGACTAATGTCTTAAGTTTATTAACTCATGGTTTAGGTTAGCAGACTTAATACACTAAAATTCATTGCAGCTGGATCGGAGGACTTGACAGATGTGCGATCACGTTGGACTATTGTAATCCCAGTCTTTTGGCCACATTTCTCTTGAAAACGGTGATTTATAGATGTGATTTGAAGCTTACAAAAGTTGGCTTCTGAGCCTTCCTTAACTCCAATTATTCTTCATTGTTCTGCTGAAGGTACAAAAAAAAGTGTGTCAGTATCTATTAAAGGTACCAAAACATGTGTCAGTATCTATTAAAGGTACCAGAAGATATGTCAGTATCTATTGAAGGCACCAGATGTGTTAGTATCTATTAAAGGTACCAAAAGATGTGTCAGTATTTATTGAAGGTACCAGAAGATGTGTCAGTATCTATTGAAGGTACCAAAAGATGTGTCAGTATTTATTGAAGGTACCAGAAGATGTGTCACTATCTATTGAAGGTACCAGAAGATGCGTCAGTATCTATTGAAGGTACCAGAAGATGTGTCAGTATTTAGTGAAGGTACCAGAAGATGTGTCAGTATCTATTGAAGGTACCAAAAGATGTGTCAGTATTTATTGAAGGTACCAGAAGATGTGTCACTATCTATTGAAGGTACCAGACGTGTCAGTATCTACTGAAGGTATCAGAAGATGTGTCAGTATCTATTGGAGGTACCAGAAGATGCGTCAGTATCTATTGAAGGTACCAGAAGATGTGTCAGTATCTATTGGAGGTACCAGAAGATGCGTCAGTATCTATTGAAGGTATCAGAAGATGTGTCAGTATCTATTGAAGGTACCAGAATATGTGAACCTAATCAATGCTATTCCTTCGTGTTAATTACGGTATTTGGGAATTTTCTACACGATGAGCACCTTAGTCGAGATGTTACATAAACGATCAGGTCAAAGACATGAAAAATAAGATATAAACTTGTGAACTTTTGGCCCTAGAGAGAATAACTAGACAACTATACCAGCTGCCTACACTGTTACTTTATAAATAACGCATAGTTAAAAGTGTGAACCTTGAACCCCTTGACCAGAAGCCTGTACGCCATCTACCGGGCTCAATGTTTAACAAAACTGTGACATTATACATCTTAACTGTTCTTCGACTTTAGATTGGCAACTAGATTTTCAGTTAATCTCAAGCATGGCAGGGACGTATATGATATGATAAAACATAGTATGAACACTTATACAGTTATACGTATATGTTCGCCATTTAATTTAATATTTCTTAATTGTAAGAGATAATATTAAACCAAAACAAGTTCGACAGTTATCCTGTTGTCAATATTATAATGTGCGGTCTGCTACTTTCTTTTATTGTCTGTATATGTAGAAAATGTTGAACGTATTAAAGTGAAGACACTTTGGCAGAGGTCAGTAGATACTCTAAGGTCGTTAATAATACCACTTCCAATGGAATACTAGTCCTAGAAATTCCTATTTTATTCTGACTGGAATAAAATGAACAAAACTCTTTATCAACAAACAAGAGAAAAAAAAATTGTAGTTCTGTAGTTTCATTAACTTTTCATATTTGTTTTATATTTTTCACGGGTAGCTTAATGTTATAAAGTTATAACTTGATGTTATAAAGTCATCCGTGCATTCTATCGATTTACTGACCCAGAAGAGAACATTCTCGAACTTGCAGTAGCTATTTGTCAATGTCTATTCTGTTTCCAGGATCTAGTGGTCTCTGTAGGAAGTTCTGTTGTACAAAAGATTTGGTTCAGTGTACGTAACACTTATTTGTAAGATTTTGTAATTATTTTGTTTGTGTGACATTCAGGTACCTATCTGTTTCGAGATAATTCGAACTTGTATGCTTCAGATATTCGAGCGAAACTACACGTGGATTAATTGCAATAAATAATTTAGAGCAAGAGTCTACTCAACAGCACCCAGCGGCCAATTACTGAGGGGGTTTAGTGACATTCTAATATACTAACTTTTTGTAGTAACGAGATGCGAGCCATGGACTCGCGGATCCACAATGCGACACGCTAACCATTCAGCGACATCCAACGCTAAAAAGTTTGAATCTCATTTCTCAAAACGATAAATTATTTTACATGTAAGAAAAATTCCATCATATAAACGCTTACTTTACAAATACAGATGTGTTTTGAAAGTTCAATACGACTTGTTTCAAACTTGGTAAAAATACAAAACAGTCAAACAAATAAACTCAATATTCGATCAATTTTTTCTTAATTTTATTTTTTAAACATCAACACTCATTCTAAAAGTACGACCTTATTGATTCAATGTGTAAATCCTGAAATTATTGAATCGGGCAATGTGATATATGACCGTTGCCAAGTTATTTTCAAGAGTTCAAAATATTGCAATCTTTCAACAATCTCCTGGTCTGGAGTTGATTTTTTCTTTAAGTTTTAAGATAAACTAAGTCGATGTAGACGAAATCTTTCAAGTGCGTCTTCAGATCGATTTTCTGTCGAGACGAGGTCAGTTAATTGGTCTCAAGAGAAACTGATCTAGAAATTTCCATCGTATCCGCTAAACAGTTTTTAAGAAACACAGATCTGAAATATAGAGTGCTTATAGAGAGAATTTCGATTTGAAGCTGCTCCATATTTTAAGAAATTAAATATCATAATCTCAAACAGAACACTTTGTTGTGTTCTATGACATAACATCTATGAATTAAACAAATAATATCATTTATTTTCAATGAGAACATAAACAATGTAGTTTAAGTATCAGTACCATTAATTTTTCGTGATATCCCCTGGTGGTAAGCTTACTGGCTTTAAAATAATACAAATCAGATTTCAATAATGCAGTGGTCATAGAAAGATAGGTAAGTTGTTCTTATACAGGCCCGGCATGGCCAGGTGGTTAAGTCACTCGACTCGTAGTCCAAGTGTCGCGGGTTCGAATCCTTCTCACACCAAACATGCTTGCTCATTCAGTAGTGGGTACATTATAATATGACAGTTAATTCCACTATTCTGCGGTAAAAGAGTAGCCCAAGAGTTGGAACGGCTAGCGCAGATAGCCCTCGGGTAGCTTTGTGCGAAATTCAAAACAAACCAAACTCATTGAAACTATTAAACATGTTACGCCTGTCTCTCATTGTTTGTCTGTTATTATGCATAAAGTTACAGAAAAGGCTATCTGTGCTCTGCTCATCACGGGTACCCAAACCTGCTTTCTTGCAGTATCAGTCCACAAGCATGCCACTGTGCCAGTGAGGGTCATACCCTTTGACACTATTAAATGCTTAAATTAAGTATTTTTTAGGGAAAGCTTAAAGCTACACTTCTGTATTAGAAAGTTAATCGTACATAAGCGGTTATTAACAAACTTTAAATAATTACAATATTCTATACACATTTTACTCAAACCTAAATTTCATAATCCGATAAGAAAAATGAAGTAGAAATCACTCTTACTTACGATAAGATCTTCTTACAAAAGAGAGTCGATCGTCATGTTTTGGTGTTATGAGTCTATAAACATAATGGTCATCAACACCAAGACAATGCTTCAAGATAAATAATTTTCTATGTTCAATTATCTTCACCAATGTTTCTTTGTTTGTTTTTTGTTCATATCAACGCCATCGTCTTCATTCAAAAATAAGTTTTAATAAATATTTATTACTTTATATCTCAGTTTAGAGAATAAAAACTTTACAAACGTAATGAAGAGTTATATAATCGATGGAAAAAGAAAACATTCAAACAATATTTTATAACTTAGTCCAATATACAATATATAATACAGTGTGGTATTGCTGGGGTAAAGAGAAAAAATATAATATTTTATGACTTAGTCCAATATATCGACAAAGTTTTATTCACGATGGTGTGGTACATCATTTATCATAAATCTAAGTTTTATTCACGATGGTGTGGTACATCATTTATCATAAATCTAATGACACAGAACATCCGAGATGTTGAGTATAAATCGTTACTGACGAGAAAAAAACAACAATTCGCATTCAGTCTCTTCACAGTGTGATAAGAACTGGATATACAAGTTATCTCATCTAAGTCACTTGAGTTATGTGATTCACTCTTTAGACATGTAAATAAAATATTGCGAGTTCATTACTATCAGTTTCAGAATTTTTAAACACGTGTAAAAGTTTTAACAACTTGAAACATTCACACGTTTACGTTATATTATGTTTACTTATAACTTGATCCTAATTGTTGTACTTTCACTTTATGTACAATTATTTTACTTGTACTTTGATCCTAGTTGTTATACTTTCACTTTATCTATAATTATCTTACTTGTACTTTGATCCTAGTTGTTATACTTTCACTTTATCTATAATTATCTTACTTGTACTTTCATCCTAGTTGTTATACTTTCACCTTATCTATAATTATCTTAATTGTACTTTGATCCTAGTTGTTATACTTTTTCACTTTATCTATAATTATTTTACTTGTACTTTCATCCTAGTTGTTATATTTTCACCTTATCTATAATTATCTTACTTGTACTTTGATCCTAGTTGTTATACGTTCACTTTATCTATAATTATCTTAATTGTACTTTGATCCTAGTTGTTATACTTTTTCATTATCTATAATTATTTTAGTTGTACTTTCATCCTAGTTGTTATATTTTCATCTTATCTATTATTATCTTACCTGTACTTTGATCCTAGTTGTTATACTTTCAACTTATCTATAATTATCTTACTTGTACTTTGATCCTAGTTGTTATACTTTCACTCTATCTATAATTATCTTACTTGTACTTTGATCCTAGTTGTTATACTTTCACTTTATCTATAATTATCTTACTTGTACTTTGATCCTAGTTGTTATACTTTCAACTTATCTATAATTATCTTACTTGTACTTTGATCCTAGTTGTTATACTTTCAACTTATCTATAATTATCTTACTTGTACTTTGATCCTAGTTGTTATACTTTCAACTTATCTATAATTATCTTACTTGTACTTTGATCCTAGTTGTTATACTTTCACTCTATCTATAATTATCTTACTTGTACTTTGATCCCAGTTGTTATACTTTCAACTTATCTATGATTATCTTACTTGTACTTTGATCCTAGTTGTTATACTTTCAACTTATCTATAATTATCTTACTTGTACTTTCATCCTAGTTGTTATACTTTTTCATTATCTATAATTATTTTACTTGTACTTTCATCCTAGTTATTATACTTTTACCTTATATACAACTGTCTTACTTGTACTTTGATCCCAGTTGTTATACCTTCACTTTATCTATAATTATCTTACTTGTACTTTGATCCCAGTTGTTATACTTTCACTCTATATATAATTATCTTATTTGTACTTTCATCCTAGTTGTTATACTTTCACCTTATCTATAATTATCTTACTTGTACTTTCATCCTAGTTATTATACTTTTACCTTATCTATAACTGTCATACTTGTACTTTGATCCCAGTTGTTATACCTTCACTTTATCTATAATTATCTTACTTGTACTTTCATCCTAGTTGTTATACTTTCATTTTATCTATGATTATCTTACTTGTACTTTGATCCTAGTTGTTATACTTTCACTTTATCTATAATTATCTTATACTTTCATCAGTTGTTATACTTTCACTCTATCTATAATTATCTTACTTGTACTTTGATCCTAGTTGTTATACTTTCACTTTATCTATAATTATCTTACTTGTACTTTGATCCCAGTTGTTATACTTTCACTTTATCTATAATTATCTTACTTGTACTTTGATCCTAGTTGTTATACTTTCACCTTGTCTATAATTTTCTTACTTATACTTTGATCCTAGTTGTTATACTTTCACCTTATCTATAAATATCTTACTTGTACTTTGATCCTTGTTGTTATACGTTCACTTTATCTATAATTGTCTTACTTGTACTTTGATCCTTGTTGTTATACTTTCACCTTATCTATAATTATTTTACTTGTACTTTGTTCCTATTTAATATTATTAATTTTCTTTATTCCTTATTACATATTTTCATATTTTTACATAGACACAAGCCGTACTTGATATGTTTATAATATTACATACATGGTCCAAAAGACATGTAAAAAATGATAAAAGTAATAATTTTAGTAAGGCTTCCAAGCGGCACAGCGTGATGTCTACATCACTAGAAACAGGGTTTGGACATAACTGATATAGTATTTAGAACAAAACATATAAGTTATTCTTGGGTTTGGTTTCTCAGCTTCATCAAGAGCTCTGAATATTGATGCAAGAAATAAACGGCCTAATAATATCATTTGCTGCTTTGTGCTATCAGCTTCGGTTTCTTTTAAGTGAACGCTCCTTAAAAAGGTGTAAAGTGGAATGTTCAATGTATAATTAAATAAAAACAACAATTTCATGCTATAAGGTCCTTTTTTCTAGTATTAATATGTCTAATATACACGATTACGCACTGTAGATATTAAATAAGTAACTCTGAGAAGTTAGTGTAGTTGCTATGAAAGAGAGACACAAGTATGTCAACTTCGAGGAATGGGAAAGAAAGTAGAGGGAATTGTGTCATAGACATCAGTGACGATGACGTCATAGTTTCACTAAATGTCACGTGTTGTTAGAACTGGCAAAACACAGAGAGTGCATTGTAGTCTATCATCATAGTTTCACTAAGTGTCATTAGAGGACGTGTTGTTAGAACTGGCAAAACACAGAGAGTGCATTGCAGTCTCTCACGTCATAGTTTCATGAAATGAAACCACGGGGCGCTGGAGGCATGTCACGCGGACATGACAGCATAAGCTGTCCTGAAAGAGTGTTGCTAGGGGGCCATATCGGTGACATCAAAGAGTGTTTCAACATGTGATTAGGTCATCAATGTCTACACTAAATTATAAGTAAAACTATTATTTTATTGTTTTATTATGCATTATGCAATACATATAATTATGATTGTATTGTCCTTCACATATTATTTTGTTTTACATACGGTATTTTATAGTTTTAACTTACACAAGCTGTACAAAAGTTCATGGTGTTATCAGAGGTGGAAGACACCACTTGGCAAATTACGTAACTAAAATTTGTAAATGGACAGCATTATAAAGGTTCTTTATGTATGTGGTCTTACTGAAAATAATGTTGATTTTTCAATTTTCCTTTATGTATAAACATATATAATTAAATACAATTTAAAAAGAGCAACAGACCCAATGAGACAATACAGGTCTTAACTTGTGTTTATTTTCATTTATATATGTATTTCTCTTATATTATATGACTTAACAGAGATTTCAATTTATATTTATAATTTTCGTCTGTACGTTACATATGTTTTTACAAAAGTTCATTGTTTTTCGACAGGCTGATTATTGTTTTTGTTTCTATATTTAAACATACAGTTATGTCCTGGAAATGCTCTTTGTTTAAATACCATACAATTACTTAACATATAATCTTGCACTTATAATCATAACTAAAGATGTTGTTACTTTAGATAATGTTCCATAGGACACCTGCTGTTTCCCTCTCACAAGTCAACAAGACAGGCATTATAATACATATATGTATTATTTGAATGAACCAGTTATTATAACCAGTAATTTACTTTACATATTTTTATCACCCTGAAAAGGATACTTATTTAATTATCTATTTAATATTTCAATTTGTTATAACAAAATAAAATAAATGAAAGACTTACTGTTTAACTATACTATTACTTAAGATAGCAACACTTACTATTCACTTGATGTTCTAGACGTAAAACTTTGAAACTTCTTGATGCCAAGACCACATTTTGTTACGAAATACACGTGGTCTCAGATTTGAATGGGGTGAGCGCTGACATCAAGACGTATTACTGGTGACAAAATTAGAAAGTTTCACCTTGTGCTTGCCTAAACTAAGCAACACTTCGTTTAAACTTAAGAGTTTTCCAAATGCACACAATTCAAAAAGCACCTTTAATTATAAATCAGGTGACTATTTCAAAGATTTTGAAACAACGTTTTAGCAACATGAGCTATACAATCAGTATTTAAAACTCAAGTTTCGTAATAGCTCAATATGCTATCATACATACTAAAGAAAAGTTCAGGTAGTTTAAGGGATCTATGTAAATAACAATTACTATTCTTACCTCTATATCTAAAGCTTGTTTCTCACAAACTACTTAGGATATATACATTTACTTGGTTTCCTTCAACCCATGCCTGGAGTGAGTCACGTACTTGATATTTTGGTAGTAAATAGATGTACAACACTGAACTGTATGTACTGTCAAAGCAGTGTCGTAGCCTGGCATGGTCAGGTGGGTTAAGGCATTTGACTCTAATCCAAGGGTCGCGGGTTCGAATACCCGTCGCACCAAACACACTCGCCCTTTCAACCGTGGGAGCGTTATACTGTGACGGTCATTCCCACTATTCGTTTGTAAAAGAGTAGCCCAATAGTTGTCGGTGGATGGTGATGACTAGCTGCCCTCCCTCTAGTCTTACACTGCAAAATTAGAGACGGCTAGCGCAGACAGCCCTCGAGTAGCTTTGCGCGAAATTCAAAAAACAAACAAATAAACACAGCAGTGTCATTTCTATCAGTGAAAATAAAAATAAATCATAGTATTTGACAACAGCCTCGAGATCTCATGCAGACAGTATTAAGGTAAGTTTGCAAACACTGAGAACATCGGAGTTTCACTTTATACAAATCACACATATTTTCAATCTACACTAATCATGTGACATTTTTCTTAAATTATTAGAATATCATAATGCGTAAGTAGTCGCTTATGCTAGACAAGATCTTTCCCAGTACCCGAGTTTGTAGTGCCTTATTTCTGTAGGACAGTAATATTACTTTACCTTTATATATACAAACACAATCCTCAGTCACAATGTCTACCTATGTTAACTATATTTAATGCCTTTTACATATAAAACAAAACTTAAAAATCAATGTTATGCCTAGTAAGACCATCCTCCTATAGAACGTCAGTAACACAATTCAGTTAGTATCAACATCTGCCTACAGTGAAATCCATGCACACAGAACCGTTGTAAAAAATAACAATAGAAGTTATTTGTATCTTGTTCACCCGGTAAAAAAGACTGTTATAAGTATATATTAAATTAAACACTTAAATAAGTTTTAGCAAAAAAAATTCATAACGGTCACCATTTTGTTCATGAAAATTTCATGTTTAAGTGTTTTATTTATTTGGCAAGAGATGAACAGTGATTAGAAATCAATGTATTCTTAGATGTATTGTAATGATTGTGTAAACAGACGATCGCACGCACTCTCAGAGGTGATAACACAACAACCAACGTTTCAGTTACTGTGTAACTGTTTATGTATAACGAAGCATCAAGAATTCTCCACACGATTTGTAGCTTCCTAGTAATCATACAAGTCATAACGCTTTCTCTGAAATATGTATAAATATAATTAATTAAAGGTAAGAGAAAGACCTCATTTTATCTAATAGCAATTTCACAACACATTTGCATAGAAATAAACATGAACAAAACGCCCTCTATCATACGGATTTTCATCATGTACCGAGTATTTTACTAATTTTCAATATTCGGTAGTTAATCGTTTCAGAGCAAAGACACGTTGATCTATTTACTGCCGAAAATTGAACCTCGGATTTCAGCTTTTATACCACTTTCAATTTGAAAGTGTTTAGCATACCAAAAAACATGCTAGATGTTAATTCATGACAACACAGAATGAGCCATTCTTACTGTCAAATGTTCATATTATTTTATTGTCAAACAAAATCAGCATAACTTGAAAACTTCGTATATTTTATTAGTGAAAAGAAAGCCTCTCAGTGGCTCAGCGGTATGTCTGCGGATTTACAACGCTAAAAACCGGGTTTCGATACCCGTGTAGACAAAGCACAGATAGCCCATTGCGTAGCTTTGTGCTTAATTCAAAACAACAATAACATTATTGAAAAGTATAAGTTAATCGTAAAAATAAATTATTAATACCTCAGATTAAAATTAAACTAACTTTAGATAAAAAAACTGATTAATGTGTAATAATCCAGTAGATAAAGAAACTGAAACCAAAATTGAAAGAACTCATTTATTAACCTAACTCTTGACATTTTCAAAAGAAAACCAAAACCACTAATATTAATACCACGAATTATGGTCGCCTAACTTATTGCCGTTTCTTAATTCGTATGTTTACACAATAAACAAATAAAGTTAATAACTGTTAAAAATCATAATAATACTTCAAAATATTATAAATATATTAACAGATAATGTCATTCAACTTAATCAGAGTGGCAACGATATACAACAAAATAGTTTGAAAACTGATATGGAGTAGTATACAGGAAGTGTAGTTTAGTATTAATACAGAATAAAACTTATACAGACACAACCACTCGTAGCAATATAGAATTAACAACACAAACACTATCGTAGTCTTCACAACGATTCACTAAAAACAAAAATATACAGCTGTTAATTGGAGCAAAACTGCATTATACACAAACAACAATTATACTTGAAGAGAAAATATATACAATAAATAACATTCACAGTATTATACGATTAGTTAACTATAGCAAGATTATACAGTAATTAATGAAAACATTGTAATACTAATAATAAATTATAATATTATTAAACAGTAATTAACCGAAACATTGTTATACTACTAATAAACTACAACAAGATTATACAGTAATTAATAGAAACATGTTTCTAATACTAATGAACTACAGCACAATAATACAGTAATTAATAGAAACACTGTTCTAATAATAATAAACTACAGCTCGATTATACAATAATTAAGAGAAACACGTTTCTAATACTAATGAACTACGACAAGATTATACAGTAATTAATAACAAAATTGTTACCTTACCAATAAACTACGACAATATAATACAGTATCTAATAGAAATACTCTTACACTAATAATAAACTACAACAAGATTATACAGTAATTAATAACAAAATTGTTACCCTACCAATAAACTACGACAATATAATACAGTATCTAATAGAAATACTCTTACACTAATAATAAACTACAACAAGATTATATAGTAATTAACAACAAAATTGTTACCCTACCAATAAACTACGACAATATAATACAGTATCTAATAGAAATACTCTTACACTAATAATAAACTACAACAAGATTATACAGTAATTAGTATACACATTGTTACACTACTCCTAAATTAAGCAATTACATACAGTAATTAACTGAAACATTATTATACTACTCATAAACTACAACACAATTATACAGTAATTAATAGAAACATTAATCAGTGATGACGAGAAACCCATTATTATACTTCTCATAAACCTGACGATGACAACACAATTATACAGTAATTAATAGAAACATTATTATACTACAAATAAACTACATTAAGGTTATAGAGTAATTAATTGAAACATTGTTATAGTACCAATAAATTATAACAAGATCATACAGTAATTAATAGAAACTTTGTGATACTACTAAAAATTACGAAAATTATACAGTATTTAATAAAAAAAAATTGTTAAACTACTAATCAAATACAGCAAGATTATACAGTTATCAATAGAAACATTGTTATACAACTAATAAACTACGAAAATTATATAGTAATTAATAAAAACATTGTTATACTACTAATAAAATACAGCAAGATTACATAATAATTAATTGAAACATTGTTAAACAACTAATAAACTAGAACAAAATTATACAGTAATTAATAGTAACATTTTATGCTGCTAATAAACTACGACATATATTTACAGTAATTAATACAAACACTCTTACACTAATAATAAACTACAACAATATTATACAGTAATTATTAGACACATTGTTATACTACTCCTAAATTACGATAACTTATACAATAATTAATTGAAATATAGTTGTACTACTCATAAACTACATCAAAGTTATGCAATAAATAATGTAAACCTTGTTATACTACTAATAAACTACGACAAGATGATACAATAATTAATAGAAACATTATTATACTACAAATAAATTACAGCAATATTATACAGTAATTAATTGAAACAGTTTTATACTACAAATAAACTACTACAAGCTTATATAGTAATTAATAGAAATATTCTTATTCTAATTATAAACTACGACAAGATAATACGGTAATTAATAGAAACTTTGTTATATTACCAAGAAACTACGGTGAATTGAAACAGAAATTAATAGAAACATTATTTTACAACAAATAAAGTATAGCAAGATTATAAAATAATTAAATAAAACATGGTTATACTACTCTTAAACTACAACAAGTTTATACAGTAATTTATAGAAACATTTTTATTATACTAATAAAATACAGCAAGATTATAGAGTAATTAATATGAACATTGTTACTCTACTATTAAACTACGACAAAATTATAGAGTAATTAATAATAAAATTGCTATGCCACTAATAAACTAGAACAAGATTATAGTGATTAGTAGGAACGTTGTTATACTGCTAATAAAGTACAGCAAAGTTATACAATAATTAGTACAAACATTGTTATACTGCTAATAAAGTACAGCAAGATTATACAATAATTAGTACAAACATTGTTATACTGCTAATAAAGTACAGCAAGATTATACAATAATTAGTACAAACATTGTTATACTACTAATAACCTACAGTAAAACTATACACTAATTAATTGAAACATTGTTATACTACTAATAAACTACAGCAAAATTATGCATTAATTAATTGAAACATTGTTATATTACTAGTAAACTACTACATGATAATATAGTAATTAGTAGAAATATTTTTATACTACTCATAAAATACAGCAAGATTATACAGTGATAAATAGAAACATTGTTATACTACTAATAAACTACAGCAAAATTATGCATTAATTAATTGAAACATTGTTATATTACTAGTAAACTACTACATGATAATATAGTAATTAGTAGAAATATTTTTATACTACTCATAAAATACAGCAAGATTGTACAGTGATAAATAGAAACATATATACTACTAATACATTACACCAAAATTATACAGCAACTAATAGAAACATTGTTATACTACTGATAAACTACAATAATAATGTACGGTAATTAATAGAAACATTGTTATACTACTGATAAACTACAATAATAATGTACGGTAATTAATAGAAACATTGTTATACTACTGATAAACTACAACAATAATGTACGGTAATTAATAGAAACATTGTTATACTACTGATAAACTACAATAATAATGTACGGTAATTAATAGAAACATTGTTATACTACTGATAAACTACAACAATAATGTACGGTAATTAATAAAAACATTGTTATACTACTGATAAACTACAACAAGATTATACGGTAATTAATATAATCATTGTTATGCTGCTATTGAACTATGACAAGATTTTACAGTAATTAACAGAAACATTGTTATACTACAATTAAACTGCAACAATAATATACGGTAATTAATGTAATAATTGCTATGCTGCTATTGAACTACGGACAAGATTATACAGTAATTAATAAAAACATTGTTATGCTAATAATAAACAATAATAAATTATACAGCCGTTTAAATATTATCCAAAACATAATCGGTCACACAGATCTGAAAAAAATATTCTAAAAATTAGGTTTAAAGCACCTATTAACTACTCCTTACCAACTATATCTAAAAAAAGTCACTTACTAGAACCTCAAAACCAGATTGTTATATGTTGAATGCCCTTGTTACATTTGCAATATCCAATATTCAATATTTTTGCGACATTATTAGTAAACTGTACATTAATTTAAAGATTCAGTAAATATGTTTGTTTTAACATTGTCTCATCTATCATCCTTTTATTCTTCTTCTTCATCGAGTTTAGCTTAGTAAAAGTGAACTGTATGAAAACTAATTTTTACTAAGGTCTAGCACGTCCCATCAGCTCTAGGGATCAATAGAGATTAAATAAAACCACAAAATGTAAGACAAGCCATATCATGAGGTTGGTTTATAAAAACAGTTTGGCGTATGCTTGGCTTTATGATGGAGTGTAACTCAGTTCAAAAATTTGTTTTCTTTATGCAAGAACACGAGGACAAAATCGGTTTTTAATTTAAAAGAGGGTTTTCAGAAGGATTTGCCAGGTTTTTCATAGGTCTCAGAAATTAATAAATCTTCCTCTTAATAGTAGACATTAAGCAAACAGATTTATTGAACTGAAGTAAAAACATGAAAAAATACAGGCTTGCTGAACTGAAGTAAAGACATTATGTTACGTACAGACTTACTGAATTGAAGTAAAAACATTAAATAAAATACAGACTTACTAAACTGAAGTAAAAACATTAAGTTACATACAGATTTACTGAAGTGAAGTAAAGACACGAAAAATACAGGCTTGCTGAACTGAAGTAAAGACATTATGTTACGTACAGACTTACTGAATTGAAGTAAAAACATTAAATAAAATACAGACTTACTAAACTGAAGTAAAAACATTAAGTTACATACAGATTTACTGAAGTGAAGTAAAGACACGAAAAAATACAGGCTTGCTGAACTGAAGTAAAGACATTAAGTTACGTACAGACTTGCTGAACTGAAGTAAAAACATTAAATAAAATACAGACTTACTAAACTGAAGTAAAAACATTAAATAAAATACAGACTTACTGAATTGAAGTAAAAACATTAAATAAAATACAGACTTACTAAACTGAAGTAAAAACATTAAGTTACATACAGATTTACTGAAGTGAAGTAAAGACACTAAGTTAAACACCGACTCTCTAATGTGCGTTCCAAAACAGAGAAAACATATGTTTTTATCTTCATGATCTCGAAGATAGATTACATTCTCATTAGAAGTGCAATAACAAATTTAAATTTTGTGAAGAGAAATGGAAATCGTCATATATAATAAAAATATGACCTAACTTGTTTTTGAAGTATGGAAAGTTTTAATGTTACAAAAACATTGATAGAAGAAAGTTAAAACTACAAAAATAAGTTACTTGAACTTTTTAAAAAAAACTTTATCCCTACTTTGACAAATCACTTTAATTACGTTAGGCTCAGACAAAGTAGGGATCTTTTTTAAAAAATTTTAAGTAACTCATTTTTTGTAGTTTTATTTTTCTTATCCTAATACTGTTTGAACCATTTATATTTTCTATATTACTATTATCAATTAGGTTATGAATATACCAATCGTTACTTTCTTTATAAATATTCAAACGTTTTGTTATAATCGTTCATTTACTTTTTATTAACTTTATATTTGTGCGCCTGAACACTAAGTGTGGAGCGCGCATGTACCCAATTTGGTTTTATTTCTCATCGAGATCTCTACCGAACCACCCTCAAATGTATTTATATACCAAGAGTGGTGCATTGTCCGTTTTATAAATATATTATTATATTATATTTTCAGTACAAGAAAGGAATCATTGAGACCCCTGGCGAAAAAGCTCTATGAAAGAATTAAAGCCATAAAGTTCATGATTTTCTCTGTATGCTTATGTGGAAAAGTCGCGTCTTACTTTCGATGAAAATTCGTCGAACAGTGAAATTTGTATTCACTTCGTAAATACGTACACAGCGATTTAAGTGGCTTTATACGTGCAATAACTATTAGATTTGCTCATCCATTAGTGTGAAACAGACACTGTTAATATTCAACGTTTTGAAGGTAGTTTTAAACAGGCGTATGTATGTCTGAAGTATGATTACATACCAAATATCTTAACAGTGAATAATAATGTTAGTAAGGTTAGAGATCAACAGATGGCCTAACAAAGTTAAAAAATGCAAATTGGAACAGTCAGAGAGTATGTTACAAAGAGCCCAACGTAGCACAAATGGTATAATCTCGAAGAAACTGTTATTTGTTTACAAAATGTATTAATTTTATGGCTGAAGAAAGTATAACTAGAGCTTCCGTAGACAAAACACCTTATGCCTCGTTAAACAAGACCCAATTTTAATGACAGTATTACAGGTGTGGAAACCCAACACTAGACACAGAAATATACACAAAGACAACTAAAAGAATTAAACTTCTTAACGATCAAAGATGAGAAGATTTTGTAGCGAAACAAGTTATGAAGAATATTCCACAACATCTTGCAAAATATATTAAAAACGACAAAACATCACAAAGTATCTCTCATCAGTCTCTATTTAGTGATTCTATTTCAACCATCTGGTTGTTGTTTGCTGTTGTTTTGAATTAAGCACAAAGCTACTCAATGGGCTATCAGACATACCGCTGAGCCACTAGGGGGCTCAACCATTTGGAAACTTGCTAAATTCACTGTCTTCTCTTGTGCTCGTTAGCTATAACTCTTTGGTGACGTTACTGTCTTCACACATGTAAAAATATACAAGCCAAGAATAATGAGGTAAAATTCGGAAAAACTTCGTGACGTGGATTAGAAAACTAACAGAGCTACAAAACTAACGTGAAGTGAATTTCGGGTAGTAACAACCAAGTATGCGTTTAACATTTACTCTGTTATCATTGGACAGAGTTCATACTGTATCTCACAGTGAAGGTTATTAGAAAAAATTCGTGAGGAAGTGTTAATACACTGTAATAATTAGGAAACAAATTACATTACACTAAGTTTTGTTACACTGTACTTCGTTTGTTGTTGTTTTCTAAATTTATCGTTTTTTTATAATTTAGTTTTTGAGAACTTCAAATATACTTTACTGTTTCTTTTCGTTGTATTATTGAACGGATGTAAATTAGCTTTCGAAAACTGTATGATTTAACGGAATGCATTCTTACAATTTAGCCAAGCAGCGTTGTAAAACCTAGAAAGTTAATTTAGCGGCACATTTAGCTACTCTGAAGCCCTCGTAACCTCAAATTTGGGCCCCTATCGCTGGCATTACTCTTGAAATATAATTATTCAGATAATTTATAATGGTATGAATCGGTTTGTGTTTTCTTATAGCAAAGACACATCGGGCTATCTTCTGAACTCACCGATGGGAATCGAACCCCTTGATTTTAATGTTGTAAATCCGTAGACTTACCACAGTAATAACGTGGAACGTGTGATTCGGTAAATAATATATATATATATATATAAATAATAATATAAAATCTGACAAACGGAGAATAAATACCAATCTCGTATCAAGACTTTTCTCACATTTTCTTAACTGCAAATTGGCCAATAATATCTTCGTAATTCATAAGTTCTAAATATTCGTTCTCTATTATTATTAATAATAATGTTCCTGAGTACATATTTCATTGTTCTTGTTAACAAAGTATTATTTATACATAAATTAGATAAATGTTTCAAAAATTCGTATTTTTCTCTTTGTTATTTATTGTGAAAAAACATTCAAAATGTTTATATACACCACTGCAACTTCAATTCTTTTGTCAGTTCCGATGATTAAACAATCACAAGCTATAGGGAAATTACTAGAAATAAATTCGAACATTCGTTGTGGCAAAGCTTCATTACTAGAATTTGTATCAAAGAATTCTTTCGTTTCATTCGGCCCAGCACGGCCAGGTGTTTAAAGCACTCGATTAGTATCTGAAGGTCGCGTATTTGAATCCCCGTCACACCAAACATGCTCACTCTTTCAGCCGAGATTGTGTTATAATGTAACAATCAACCCCACTTTTCTTTGGTGAAATAGTAGCCCAAGAGTTGGCCGTAGGGGGTGATAACTAGCTGCATTCCCTCTAGTCCTATACTGCTAAATTAGGAACGGCTAGCGCAGATAGTCCTCGTGTAGCTTTGCGCGAGACCAAACTTTCGTTTTTCTTCTTTCTTAAAATATTTCCTCACCAGAGATAAATAAATTACTTACTCCATTTTAAACTGGTTTAAAACATTTCTTAATTCAAATATGTATTGTTTTAATAGTGCTTCTTCCTTTAAAGTATTCAACTTTATGACTTGTGATGATACATTTCTCATATTCACTAGCTGTAATATTTTAGACTAACATGAAATCGTTAATTTTGTTTTATAATCGTTACACTTTATAGTTAAAGATATGACTTCTATTCTAGTGTTAACTTTTTGTGCATTAATTTAACAAGTTTCCAAAAGAGATTCGTTGATATTACAAACATTGTTTTTAAGGGAATAAAGAGCGCCACCTTTTGTACACTATCTGGTTTCGCATATTTTTTAAACTTCTATTGTTCCTTACACAATCCATAAGAACGATCGAACTCTGTGTAGCAGAGGAAAAGAAGCAGCGGCGGTGCCCAAGGACGGCTTGGGGGGCTTGAGCCCCCCAAAAAAATGAGCCAAGCCCTCTCACCCACCCAATATTGTTACCTACATATATTCATAAAATATGGAAAATACAATCGTCATTGTTTCTCAACAATTAACATCAAAGAGACATAGATCTGTAGAACTCAACGTCTTCATTAAGACGGAAGTATGTGTCATGCGTCCCATAGCAACGTACTGAATGCACTTAAACTCATGCGCTGTATTGCTGCTCCCTGTGTAATGCCATTCTATTTTGAGCTTTGACGAAGATTAGACATACTTGCGCAACAGTAGTGGTAACAACCGCACCAGCAATCTTGCTGTCATATCAGTAAACTCCAGGAGGGCAAAACAACTCGATATTGATACTGTTATAGACACATTTGCTGCCAATCACCAGAACAGGCGCATTGTTTTGAAGTAATATTGACTACAAACACAGCATGATGAAAGATTGTTAGCCTGATAGTGACCTTACTTTTCCTCAGAATGTATTAACTTATATGGGATAATTCGTTTCTGCTATGTAAACTTTGTCTTTATGTTATATTTCTTTTGATTTTAGCTTTACTCTTAATGGTATATTAAATGTTCAATCTAAGCTAATCTTGATTTTCTTTATTATTATGTATTACCTCGAGTGGAATTTAGGTGAGCTTCCTCTTTTACATATACGCATGTTTTCATAAACAGATTATTTCTAATTTGTAATAATGAATTATTAATCAAAGTATGAGTTTCCAATGAAAACTGCATTGAAAATGCAGTTCAAAATAGCACACCTTTCTGAAATGTACCTTGGTATTTACATAATTATAATTTACCATCTATACTTCATATTGATGGCATTTTGGGAAGCCCCTTCACAGTTTACCTCAGCCACTCTCAACCCCCCATCCCAACGAAAATATCCTGGCGCCGCCACTGAAAAAAAAAAAATTGTATAAAATTACGAAATAATAACACAAGATATAATTGGATTTAACGAGTAGCTAACACAAGATATAACTGGATATAACGAATATCCAACACAAGATATAAATGGATTTAACGAATAACTAACACAACGTATACATGGATTTAATGAATGACTAACATCAGATATAACTGGATTTAACCAATAGCTAACACAAGATATAACTCGATTTAACCAATAGCTAACACAAGATATAACTGGCTTTAACCAATAGCTAACACAAGATATAACTCGATTTAGCAAATAGCTAACACAAGATATAACTGGATTTAACGAATAGCTGACATAAGATATAATTGGATTTAACAAATAGCTAACACAATATATAACTGGAATTAACAAATAGCTAACACAACATACAACTGGATTTAACAAATGGCTAACACGATATATAACTGGATTTAACCAATAGTTAACACAAAATATAACTCGATTTAACAAATGGCTAACACAAGATATAACTGTATTTAAAGAATAGCTAACACAAGATATAAATGGATTTAACAAATAGCTAACACAACGTATAACTGGAATTAACGAATAGCTAACACAACATATAACTGGATTTAACGAATATCCAACACAAGATATAACTGGATTTAACCAATAGCTAACACAAGATATAACTCGATTTAACCAATAGCTAACACAAGATATAACTGGCTTTAACCAATAGCTAACACAAGATATAACTCGATTTAGCAAATAGCTAACACAAGATATAACTGAATTTAACGAATAGCTAACACAAGATATAACTGGATTTAACGAATAGCTGACATAAGATATAATTGGATTTAACAAATAGCTAACACAATATATAACTGGAATTAACAAATAGCTAACACAACGTACAACTGGATTTAACGAATGGCTAACACGATATATAACTGGATTTAACCAATAGTTAACACAAAATATAACTAGATTTAACAAATGGCTAACACAAGATATAACTGTATTTAAAGAATAGCTAACACAAGATATAAATGGATTTAACAAATAGCTAACACAACGTATAACTGGAATTAACGAATAGCTAACACAACATATAACTGGATTTAACGAATATCCAACACAAGATATAACTGGATTTAACCAATAGCTAACACAAGATATAACTCGATTTAACCAATAGCTAACACAAGATATAACTGGCTTTAACCAATAGCTAACACAAGATATAACTCGATTTAGCAAATAGCTAACACAAGATATAACTGAATTTAACGAATAGCTAACACAAGATATAACTGGATTTAACGAATAGCTGACATAAGATATAATTGGATTTAACAAATAGCTAACACAATATATAACTGGAATTAACAAATAGCTAACACAACGTACAACTGGATTTAACGAATGGCTAACACGATATATAACTGGATTTAACGAATAGATAAAACAACGTATAGCCGAATTTAACGAATAGCTAGCACAAGATATAACTGGATTTAACGATTAGCTAACACAAAATATAACTGAATTTAACGAATAGCTAACACAAGGTATAACTAGATTTAACGAATGACTAGCACAAGGTATAACTAGATTTAACGAATAGCTAAAACAAGGTATAACTAGATTTAACGAATAGCTAGCACAAGATATAACTAGATTTAACGAATAGCTAGCACAAGGTATAACTAGATTTAACGAATGGCTAGCACAAGGTATAAATAAAGTTGATACTGGCTGTTTTTTTAATTCTTGCATGAAGTTCTGGATATTTTCCAGACATATTTCAAGCTTTATCGTAAGTTTTGATGTCTAGGTTTAACACTTGTAAATTATTTAGCACAACTTTCTCCAAATGTTTTGGTACTGCGAGATTTTATCGAAATAATTTCAAAACATTTTTCTTTCACTTGCCCGTCTTTCCCAACATATTGTAAAAGTAAGTTTATCAATATGGCTTACGTTTTTGTTTAATCAGTTCATTAAAAGCATGAAAAAGACCTATTTTTGGCTTCAAACTTTGCTTTTGTAACCTGGGTAATGAAATTTTCAAATTTACCCATTTTTCAGAACATTCCAGGTAGATTTAGTGCTGAGTAGGTGATAGAGAATTGTTTCGAACTTACAAGAATTTTCAAAAACTTTCTAGAATGTTGTAGAACTTACAAGAATTTTCGAGAACCTTTTAGAATTTTCTAGAACTTTCCATAGTAATAAATTAAGGATGGCTAGCGCAGATAGCCCTTGAGTAGCTTTCCGTGAAATTCAAAACAAATTCAAGTTCAAACAAATCCATTCTTTCTTAAATTGTGATGGAGAGATGGAGGAAGCAGTGAGACATATAATGAAGTCAAATCTAAAACTATATTAATAGATAGCATTATTTTGAGGGAAGGAGGAATAACGGCGTTTCAGGGGTTGTTTCAGATCATGAAGCTGATGAATTAGTTGATTATAGGTAGAGTTTGGGTAACGATTAATTATTTGTTAGCTTACAAGTAACATCTGAACAACACTGGTTGTTTATTGATGTCCTAGGTAAAATTTAGACAGTGCCTATTTATATATATCATAAATGGTAAATTTGTGGCACTTGTCTTCAATGTACCGTGTCAAGAGTTTATAATTCTAACAACTTGTGAGTTGAAAGCAAGGAAGAATCTATTTAATTTTTATAAAATTGTGTTAGTATGTCCGTACGTGTAGCTTTGCGCGAAATTAAAAAACAAAACAAAAATACAAGATATGTAATCATCAAAGTTTATTATGAAATTAACTATCAATTACAATTATAATAAATCATTTTTAACGCATTGAGGTCTTGTGTTAGTACTTTAGTACCAAAATGATTGACTTAATGTGCCTATATCAGAAACTTACTTTTCTAAGAATGAAGACTACTTTACTTAATTATGAACCCCAGTAAGCAGATTGAGAAAAAATGAAAATATTTTAAGCTAAAGAAAGAAAATAAATACAAAGCATGAGTACATTGGACTTATGCGTCAGTGTTGATTATCTTAGTGATATATACGAAGTTGTGTGCTCAAAACATCTATTAGGCCTTATGAATCTTTTTGTTTCGCCATCTGATGTTTGCGTGAATGTCAGCGAAGAAAATATTACTTAGAAACCCAGCTCAGTTTACTGTACTGTGTACATTGCCTTTCACATAAGATATTGACTGCTTTGTGTCCAGTAAAGCTTACGAAATCGTTATTTGAAAGTAACCTCTGGCAAACAAAAGATAGATCAGAAGTTGCTTTTTTCTTTCTGTTATAAGCCACAAAATTCTATCTAGGCCATGGTGATTTTATTGATGTTTTTTAGGCTTTGTAAGCTTTCTTACATCACCAGTTTAAGCGTTGTAAACTGCACTTCATAATCCATTTTGGATTAAAGAAAAAAAATACAAGATTTAAGAATATTATAAACAAAACAAAGTGTAGTTAAAATGAAACAATAGAATAAATATCAAACTTTAGGTTTAAATGTTATTAATTTATTTGATTTCACGCCCATATTTTTCATCTAGTGTGAATCTTAGTACCTTGGTGGTTTTGAAAATGAAATGTATTAGAGATTTCATGATACCATTGTGAAAATATTTATTCTCACTTCTAATAAAATTATCTTAAAGTGACAAAATTAAAGAGTATAATGTAAAAGATGAGTCTTTTTGTGCAATAAACTCGCAAAATGGAATAAAAACAGTACCTCCCTTTTATATCGATCTAATTCCCATCGAATTAGAGCTCAGCCGGTGACTATCCCAGTCAGCAGCCATCACACATACAAAATTTACAGACAGTAAAAAGTTCAATAATGATTAAAGCATACAGAGTTCGTAGATACACAACC
Source organism: Tachypleus tridentatus (assembly GCF_004210375.1). Taxonomy (NCBI): domain Eukaryota; kingdom Metazoa; phylum Arthropoda; class Merostomata; order Xiphosura; family Limulidae; genus Tachypleus; species Tachypleus tridentatus. Next base: position 153,474,236 of record NC_134832.1, on the reverse strand, counting down.
GTCTTATACAATTACTCAAACATCCCAGTGCTGTCAGACAGAATTCAAAGTAGATCAATAAATTACTTTCGCAAAAATGTTAACAAAAAATGAACGTTGATAAACTTTATTATGCATGACGGTAATAGGCTTAAGCATCTCCCTCCACTAAATATAGTAAACTCCTTATGTAACCTATGGCTACCTATTACTGGTCAAACCACCAGCTAGATATAGTGTCGATTTTATTTTATGTCTATACTAATAAAACAGCCTCTGTCTGTGTGTGTGTGTGTGTATCAGTCAGTCAGAACCATAACTCCAGGAGGATAGAATCTATAGTCCTAAAAATTTTCACACATACTTAGGGTATTTTGAGAGTGTGTATCTGGGTGTTATTTTTTTCTCAATTTTTGGCCTAAGATTTTGCCCTTAAGTCATGAATGAGATGAGAAAATGCTGCCATCTGTCGCTTAGTACAACAAATTGTTAGAGAATAACAACTTTGTAACAAAATAATTTTTTAAAAAACGCGTATAAAGCGTTATATTTTATATAATTGACGGAAATTATTATTCTTAGTTATGTATTTATTTGTGTTTCTGATATTTAGGTTAATTAAAATATTTTTAACAAAGTCGCTATTACCAGTGAAGAGTAAAAAATAAGGGTTAAGTAGGGTTATATTCGTTTTTCGATGACGGATTCTAACTAGGTTTAATTTAAAAGATTTTTAAAAATTGAAGATATACGAATATGCAACACTTTTTTCATCAATTCTACAAAAAAATTATTTCTGAACGATTATTTCAACTGTCAGTTTGAATAAAAAAAATGAAATGAAAGGAAACGCCTACTCAAGAATAGAATCACAAAAGGTAAGCAATATTTTCCATTATGCTTAGCTGGACCCTAACACAAAGCCTGACGAGAGGGTGGTCAGGGGGATACAATCCCAGGGCCAGGGGAAATATGAGATAAAAAATAATGTATTCTTATTTTCATAATATACTTAAAGAAAAATCGCAGTACTGTGGGGAATTGCTTTGTCCCAAAAATACCTTTTTATTAAAACATTTAAATTCTCAACACATTTAGTTTCCTCCCACTAGAAAATTTCTTCATATTCCCATAAATGTGTGTGTTTATATTTCCTTATAGCAAAGTTACATTGGGCTATCTGCTGAGTCCACCAAGAGAAATTGAACCCCTGATTTTAGCGTTGTAAATTCGTAGACTTACCGCTGTACTAGCGGCAGACCTCAGGAATCTACCATGAATTTATGAAGACTTCAAAAAGTGGCCCGGTGGCATAATTATCCCGGGAGCCAGACCTGTCTCTCGACGCCCCTGCCTAATAAATGTTGTATAAGATTCATAACGTAGATGAATTAATATGTGGAATTATATACGGACGATTTTGTACATTGTAGTACTTTTATTTATTTCCGCACTTTCAGGCTTCTTACTGTGGCTTTCATCTGGCAACAATGTACTGAGCGACAGAAATTCGTTACTGTGGAACAGTTTGTGTTTTCTTTATTATAGCAAAGCCACATCGGGCTATCTGCTGTGTTCGCCGAGGGGAATCAAATCCCTGATTTTAGCTCTCTAAATCCGGAGACAACGCTGTCCCAGCGGGGTACCACTGTCTAGCGTTGTTTCAAAATAGTTATTTAGCCAGCAACCGTACCAATAACTGAAATCTGATATTAAAATTATTAAATACATAGAATTATGATGAGTATAGAATGTAAGTTGATTACTTCAATATCATAAACATAAGAAAAATATAATTACAAACAGTTATGTAGATAAAACAAAAGGAATTTTTCGCACTACAAATAATACATTGAAAAATTAAATATATAATTTTATTTTCTAACTACATAGTTTGATTTGTTTGTTTGTTTGTTTTAATTTCGCTCAAAGCTACACGAGGGCTATCTGCGCTAGCCGTCCCTAATTTAGAAGCGTAAGACTAGAGGGAAGGCAGCTAGTCATCACCACCCACTGCCAACTCTTGGGCTACTTCTTTACCAACGAATTGTGGGATTGACCGTCATATTATAACGCTCCCACGGCTGAAAGGGCGAGCATGTTTGGTGAGACGGAGATTCGAACCCGCCAATCACATAGATACTGTATTTGTGTTAAATTTCTAAACATTGTCTTTAATTTTAACACGTCCCTCAGATGTCAAGGAGTGTCTTTACAATATAATTTGAGTTAGCCAAAATTTCCGAGTGTCTAGTTAGTACTTGTTTATACGTAAATTTGAGTTGTGTAAAAATTCTATTTCGCTGTATAAGTTAAACTAAGAGGAAGTGGTAGAATTATTTCACAAGATTTTTTTGATTTTTTTCCAAGCAACTGTACGAGTTAAACGATTTGTCAAATCAAATTTTTCATATTTGAGAGTAAGCGTAATCTGATTTCGTCTAATCTATCCATGTATGACACGTTAAATATAAAATAAGCTTTATAAACTTTCTTTTATATTCCCAACAATTAACACAATTTGTCGTGTGTTTTTTTCTTCGTTTGTTTGATTTTTACGTTAATTATTCTAACCAAGTCGATTTTGACATCTAACGCTTTCTCCGGGTATTTTGAAACATTGAAATCGCTCTTACGAAGGATGTGTTTAATTGGCTTTCTTCAAGCGTATAAAAGTAGTGTGATATTAATACGCCTTATTACAACAAAATAGATCATAACTTTTAATGAATGACAGTAAAAAGTGTAAAGAACGGATTTTGAACTTCATTAGAATACGAATTATAAAGATGCCTCCATGAATTAGTTTTACTTCGTTTTGGTGATACATCTATACAAATCTTTTTTCCATAAATCCAATTATTTCTATTCTCCTAGATGTATCTGTAAACCTCAGTGCAAGATTTGAAGCTGTAGAGTTTCAGATTTTGAGAGATCTTGACTAATTTTATTGCAATGATTCACTTTTTCAAATCTATACTGAAAAGTAAATATATTTATTCTCCAACATTCCAAACATGTGTAGAACTGACAGTAAACATTTCACCTCATTTGACATTACCTGTGACTAACTTTTATGTTTTTGTTGATTCTCACCAGGTTTTCTGTCCTTTACATGCAAATTATTTATATTCTTATTATAGTCTATATAGGCTTTCAGAATAAAAAGAACTTTGAAAACGAAAAAAAAAAGTGATAGCGTTTTAACGTTGTTGTTTTGTGGGCAGCTTATTTTAACATAATTAGTGAGAGTAACTCAAGATCCATTTCATGTAAAATATGGCAAGTCATTTCCTTTCTATTTTAAGTTTCTACAACCTTGTACACTGCTATACAAAGTAACTCGATATGTGTAATAGCTATCACAGATCCAAATACTTCACTAAAAATGAAAAACAATTATACGTCTCCTTAACCAATTTGAAAACAACCCTGCAATTTTCACAACTATTTCGAATGTACAGAAAACTTGACATCAAATCTTTTAGGTCCTTCCATGTGCTATAGGCCTATTTGATCATAACGTTATCTTTGTAACTCTTAGTTCTTTAGCGAACAAACAAATTATAATATTAAAAATATAGTTTAGAATAATAAGATAATCAAAAGACTTTCTGTTTTTTATGATTTATTTCAAATAGTTCTTTATACGTTATTTAGTTATCCAGATATCATTCTTTCCAATTTTTGTTGACTTCTTTTAGTTGTCGTTTTTTTTTTTAAGCTTCGTACAAAGTTACTCGAAGGCTATCTGCACTAGTTGTCCCTAATTTCAAAGTAATAAACTAGAGATAATACAGCTAGGCAACATCACCCACTGACAGCTGGTTGGCTACTTTAATCAAATAGTGTGATTTGGCTATCACTCTTATAACGTACCTACAAACCCAAAGTGAAATAAGTCGCGAACCACAGTACAGCTACTTTAGCACATTATATGCGATTAGACATACTCCGATATTAATTCAAACACGTCATTAACACCGCGCTGACAACTAAGTTATTTAGCTCTTAAAAAGCAAACAAAGCATGTGTTTCGGTAAATCATCTGCAAACAAAAAAAAATGCTGTTGTGCAGATATTTATTTTCTTTGTTTTGAAAAGCAGAAGTTATCATGAAAGTTTTATACCCTTTGTAATAACATTGTTCAGCTTTCAACCTTTCTACTGTAGAAATGTAATGTATCTGATTACCATCCAGCAATCTTTCTGTTTTTAGAGTGCTGTACGTTTCCGGGTGTGTGGATTAGATGTTAGATTAAAAGAGTCAAAAATCATTATAACACATTACTGTGTCCAGGCTACTCAAAAATATATATATTTACTAAAATAACGTTAGTTCTTCGTCAACATGGATGACATAAAATGTGCCCTAGTCACTATATTCCAGTCAGTCTGATAAACCTTGATAATGGTCGACATGTAATATATATTCTTTTAGTTTTACTCATAAGTTATCAGAATAAGTAGAAAGCTACAATTATTACTCGATGAGTCCCCTATTCAATATCCTTTTAGATGTTTTATTGTTCAGCACAAACCTAAACAATTGAATATTTGTTTTCTGTCCATGGCAAGTATTGAAATCCGGATTTTAGTGTTACAAGCCCTCAAACTTAATATCTGAGCCACCGAAGAGTAGGGCACCACGTTGTAAAAACCACTGAATGATGGATATGCTTTAGGCAGCATCTGTTGGATTATCATTCTTATATATCAAACTTTCTTTTCAGTTCACTCATACGAGTATTTACTGCCTCTACAACATCTGAAGACAACCCATTCCATAAGTCAACCACTTCTACATTTATGTTTGTATCTCCTAGTTTTTCTCGCTGTTAAGTATGAAAATGTTAATGCGTCAACATTATCCATTCCTTTTACAATTTTAAACACTTCAATAAGATTCATTCTAGCTTTTTGAAAGAAAAACAATATTAAGGGTCTTAATCTCTCCTCATTTGACAATTCCCTCATCCCAGACACTATTCTAGTAACCCTTCTCGAAATGTTCTCAAACAATTTAATGTCCTACCTAAGGTAAGAAGCTTAAGACTGAATAGAATACTTTAAATGTGGCCTAACCAGTGACCTATACAATGAAATTATAATCTCTTTAGAGTTGTATTCAGTATTTTTGTAGATACAACTTAAAGTCTTAGTTGCTCTACCACTGGTAATAGCACACTTTTTGGATGGCTTGAGAGGCTGATCAAGCATTACACCGAGATCCTTTTCTTTCATGACACTGTTAAGATTATTCCCTTACAAATTATGATAACCCACACGTAATACCTTAAATTTAGCAAAATCAAAACCAGGTATATGCCCAAATCACGAAATGATTTAAATTCCTTTGTAAATCAGAAGCTTCCTCTTCACAGCTGGCAACACTCTAAACCTTAATATAATCTGCAAACCCAAGTAATTTATTGATCATTCCTTCATCAATATCATAAATATATAAATCAAAAAGAGCATAGGTTCTAAGACAGGGCCTTGAGGTACACCACTTGCAAAATTAATCCAGCTTTACTGAACTCCATTTGCAACAACTCTCTGCTTGTTTACGTCCAGCAACTCGTTTATCAAATTAGCTAACTTAACCCCACACCTATAGAGATAATTTTTACAAGTCTTTTATGTGGCATCACGTCAAATTCTTTCTGAAAATCCAAGTTTGTCATGTTTTTAAACAATTGTGCTAAGGTTCTTTTTTGTTTAATTATAATTTTATGTGATAATATAAAATAGATGTTTGTTTGAACTCATGATCTTTATCTTTATTCAAAACATATAAACCCTTGTGCAAATTAATTGAAACGAATGGTCATTTTACAATATTTTCAGCATGGCGGCCGGTGTAGGCTCGCTGGACCCGCTGATTTCCATTAATAGTCATTTTTTCACACAGACAGCGTCATTAGCTGTGTTTTGCAGTACGGTAGATCTATTTTTGGGATATATGACGAAATTTTGAGGTATATTACGTCATTCGAAATTGCGTTAGAAGGGCAAGGAGACCAGTCTAAAAATAACTTCTTACCAACTCAATGAAGAAAAAACGGTATCAATTGGGTCTGAAATACAAGAACTAGACGCAAGAACAATAGAAGAAGGTGTTATTCAGTGACGAGACTCATTTCTTCGTACAGGGTCAAAGAAGTCTATGTTCGCAGATCTCCAGGTGAGAAACTGCGAGAATCTCACATCAATCAGTTCGTAAAACATCCCATGAAAAAATTTGTTTTGAGGCTTTTTCAGCTACTATGGCGTCGGAGGCTTACATATCGTAGAAGGTATGATGCGAGGACCATAGTACATCGAAGTTTTGCAGAGAAGAGTCGTTCCAGAATTGAAAAAGAGATTTCCAGATGGATCTGGCATTTTTCAGCAAGATATGGCCCCGTGCCACACAACGAAACTTGTGAAAAATTTTATGACCTCAATGCGAATAAAGGTACTGGACTGGCCTGGAAACTCTCCGGATTTAAATTCTATTGAAAATCTTTGGGCGATTTCTAAAGAAAGATTTTTGGGGAAATACTGTACTACGAAAGATAAGCTTTGTTTTTGTTTTGGAATTTCGCACAAAGCTACTCGAGGGCTATCTGTGCTAACCGTCCCTAATTTAGCAGTGTAAGACTAGAGGGAAGGCAGCTAGTCATCACCACCCACCGCCAACTCTTGGGCTACTCGTTTACCAACGAATAGTGGGATTGACCGTAACATTATACACCCCCACGGCTGGGAGGGCGAGCATGTTTAGCGCGACGCGGGCGCGAACCCGCGACCCTCGGATTACGAGTCGCACGCCTTACGCGCTTGGCCATGCCAGGCCAAAAAGATAAGCTAATTGAGGCCATAATTGAGATGTGGTACCGCGATCCAAAAATTAGTAAAGATTGCAGTCAACTCGTGGACTCGATGCCAAAGCGGATTAATGATCTTCTGAAAAATAAAGGCGATCATATCATGTATTAATTTGTGAGTAATTTTTGGATTCTCAAAAATAAAACGCAAAAAGTTGAAAAAAATCGTAATTTTCCGTCTTGTTTCAATTAATTTGCACAAGGGTGTATCTATATTAAAAAACATAAGCCTTATAGATATACTAATCATCGTTTTATGTAAAACGATTATTTTTTTGTTACTTTTCGTAAGCATATTTCTACCAACAGAGGGCTTAAAACATTCGTGGATGTTGAGGATATTCGGAATTGTTTGGTATTACCATTCGTGGTAACAATTTTTCGGCTTCTAAATGTAGTAAATAATATTTACAAAAAAAAGTTCAGATTTTTATTAATTTTATTTACAGTACAGTTTACCTAGTTTAATGTTTTGCTTATTACTTCTGTTGTCGTATGGAGTTCAGCAGCTCACAAACTCCGTAAACATAAAATGGAGAAGTAGAACTTAGAAGTTCATAACAGTCTTAGTTATAGCTCTTATCGGAGTACCACTGCTAATGTTGTAGTACGAATAGTAATAACGTACTGATAGTAATAATGTTACTAGCTGAAGTTGATGGACTTTTTTTTTTACTTTCTAAGTCTCAGCATCTATTTTTTAAACAATTTCCCAAAATAATTAGGTATTTTTCAGTGTCTGTCTTTTCAAAGATTTCAATGCACCAGATCATAGAACATAAATTTAGAAGATTATCTTCTATAATTTGTGAGGAAATAAGACACTACACAAAATATTGTGGACGTCTGTTGGTAAGATTAGATGGTGAGACAGATAAATATAATATAGTGCTTAAATATTTTTAAAAAGGGGATTTAGAAACGTTTTTCATGTAGCCTCAACCCAGCTGTTATATAATTAAATATGCAAAGCATTTACAGCAAAATAAGTGCTTCAGTCTGTATTTTAATATCAAAAGAAAGTAAAAGATGAACATAAGTGCCAGAATATTAACTATTATGCATGAGCAATTGTATATTCTAAACAAGGTTATAGTAATTGTACTGTTTGCTTTTTTCTGTCAAACGTCATTATTAATTAAAGTATTTGACATCTGTTGCAGTTTTGAATAGCAGGTGTTTCACATCATTCAAGAAACATTACAGTTTACTTACTGGTAGTGCATACCTTATAATCCTGTTGCAATTACTTTTGTGAATTACATTGGTCAATGATAACTTCATGGAACAACCTCTAATGATTTGTATATTGGAATTAAAATTCTAACATCAGTTATTACTAAAAATAAAGAATATATTGAACACTTAAATTAGGAGAAGACAGTCTATTATGTTTAACAAATATGATAATCACATTTCTGTAACCTAAACACACACACAGGATAGAAGTAAACTAATGAAACTTGTAAGTAGAAGTCGAGAAATGGTGTATGCTTCATACTGTTTGGGTCCTACTTAGTTAAATATGTTTAAATAAATCATTAAAACAATTAGAAAGTCTAATATTTCAAAAGAAATGTTCTAGACTTTTAGTTGTCCCCAAGAAAGCAGGGAATTGGTGGTCAGTAATTGATTGTTTCCACATCAACCACTTTATATTACTACCCAAACTTACCCTCTCTGAACAATGGAACCTTCCTCAGAATCCTCTTTTCTCTCCTATTTCTTTTTCCCCAAGAGATGATCTGCTTTGGTGACTGGGCAAGGCCCAAATGTCAGTATTCATGCCATTTCCTTCTCCATGTCTGGATCTATGTCTTTTCACAGATGCGTCCTTTCAGAGATGGGGTGCATGGCTCAATTGCCAGGAAGTTTTGGGCTGTTAGTCTGCAAACAAAAGCACTTTGCATATAAATATTCTCAAAATTCTAGCTATACATCGGATATTGCATCACTTCCTTCTTCTCACCCAATATTGTCCGGTGATGGCTTATTTGGATGATTCTACGATGGTGGCATATATCAACCACTGAGGGGGAATCTAGTCCAGAGATCTCTGTTTTCAGATGTTAAATCTCTTGTACTGGACCTATGCACATCACATTTGCATTACTGTGTGTCATGTGCTAGGTGCTTTAAATCTGGTTATAGATCATCTTTTGTGCCCTGTCTAGATATATCCCATTGAGTCAGCTTTAGATTTCCTTATTTTCAGGGATTGTTATTTTCAGTGCAGTTCTTTCCATGCAGATGCCTCTGCTTTGGGCCCCCAACACCAAGATGTATTTCTTTTGGTTGCCTGTACCTCATCTACAGGCTCTGACAGTTGGTGCCTTCAGCCAGGATTGGAAATATCAAATAGTAAGGTTGACCATGTGGAAATATCAATGGTATAGTTGTAAACTACATGGAAATATTAAATAGTAAGGTTGTAAGCCATGTGGAAATATCAATGGCATAGTTGTAAACATAGTTGTAAATTTACTCATCCATCCGGTTACTTCATTGGGTGATTTCTCTCATTTCCTCCACTCCTTGCTGAGTTTGTCATCATTGACAAATTCAACCTTGGTTTTCAGTGTTAGTGGCTGCCCCATTTCCTGGACCCTCTTCATTCTGTGCTGTATCTTCATGCCTGGCATTAGTCCGGCCCTTATCAAGAAGATCCAGTTTCACATGTTGATTCACTTCCTTATTAGCTGATTCCACCCATTCTCTATGGATCAATAGCTCAGAGATAATCCTTGTGTCATACCCAGGAATCTTCCGATCTTTGGCTGTGAACCTCTCGGGGGGGGGGGATCTTCTGTTGTTCCTTCACAGTGGTTTGTCCTCCTTCTCAATGTGGGATTCTAGCTAATTTTGTGAAGAGGTAAGTACTGTATTGGAAGTTATAATTTTCCTACACTGTAAATGTATTGCTGACAGGTTCTTTCTTCCACTCACACTTCCAACCCTTCCTCCCCACTTTTCTCTGGTGCTGACATCTTCAGGCAAACTTCAAAGTGTTAGTTTGGTAGAGGGAGTTGCATGCATCATGTGAGCATGTCATGCTCCTATTCATGAGGAGGTGATATATGATGATTTGCATGAGAGATCTTGCAATTCCAATAAGGAGTTAGGAAAGCTTGTGGCATGTATAAAAAAAGGTTTGCATGAGAGGGCAGCACTGAATGGGAATAACTAATCTTGTGATAAGTGGCATGTACCCGTCTGGAATACGTTGAATGGGAATATCTAATCATGTGATAAGTGGCAAGTACCTGTCTGGAATACATTGAATGAGAATATCTAATCATGTGATAAGTGGCAAGTACCTGTCTGGAATACATTGAATGGGAATAACTAATTTTGTGATAAGTGGCAAGTACCTGTCTGGAATACATTGAATGGGAATAACTAATTTTGTGATAAGTGGCAAGTACCTGTCTGGAATACATTGAATGGGAATAACTAATTTTGTGATAATAACCTGTCTGGAATATGTTGAATGAATAACTAATCTTGTGATAAGTGGCAAGTACCTGTCTGGAATACATTGAATGGGAATAACTAATTTTGTGATAAGTGGCAAGTACCTGTCTGGAATATGTTGAATAGGAATAACTAATCTTGTGATAAGTGGCAAGTACCTGTCTGGAATATGTTGAATAGGAATAACTAATCTTGTGATAAGTGGCAAGTACCTGTCTGGAATATGTTGAATAGGAATAACTAATCTTGTGATAAGTGGCAAGTACCTGTCTGGAATATGTTGAATAGGAATAACTAATCTTGTGATAAGTGGCAAGTACCTGTCTGGAATACATTGTATGGGAATAACTAATTTTGTGATAAGTGGCAAGTACCTGTCTGGAATACATTGAATAGGAATAACTAATCTTGTGATAAGTGGCAAGTACCTGTCTGGAATACATTGAATGGGAATAACTAATTTTGTGATAAGTACCTGTCTGGAATACATTTTCCTTACAAGAAAATTATAACTTAATTATAGTTCGTTTCTTTCTTCAGTTTCAGAGTTCTTAATTGAAAAGCATTGTTAAATGATAAGACTAGCATGTAAAGGACAGAAAATTTTGTAAGAATTATATAAAACATAGAAGTCACTCAAGGATTATTTCATGTATGGTGAGTTATTTAATACAAATTTTTAACATATCTTTAACTGTTGAAAACTAAATATAGTTACTCATCATTACAGGTTCCAACAAATGATGCATTTTAGCAAAATTAATCAGGATGTATCAAAGGTTGAATCTCTACAGCAACAAATACTGCACTGGGATTTAAGTGTGAAGAGATGCATCCAGGTTTGTAGTAATAATTGGATTAATGAAAGATCTGCATGTATATATCACAGAAATTTTATGTCAGAAAGTTTCAAGTACAGTTAATTTGTGTTATAATTATTATTATATTTGCTCCATCTGCAGTTAATTTGTATGGAGGACTTTATTTTTGTATAAAGATGTATGTGCCCTATTCACATGAGAATAATTAGCTATTTTATATCTTTTTTTTTAATATTTCTACATGCTGTGGTTACTCTTGGAACAGGTAGTAGGCCTAAGTATAAAAACATGTTTCATCACCAACTCACCTCATGTGGGCCTCACCTCAAATACAACATTACCAAACTTGTTTTTCAGATATGCAATAATCCCACAGTAGAGTTTCTGTGAATCAAATAAAATGATTATTGAATGATGAAAATGTGTTATCTTCAGATAATAAGGATAATGTTTTTATCTAAAGCATTTCATGATTACAATTTACAAATATTTAAGTAGCTAGTTAGACAGTTTATACATTGAAAAAGATTAATACAAAAATGTTATTCAATAAAGATGCCCTCTACTGGCACAGTGATGTCTTTTAGCTTATAACATTAACATCTGGGTTTTATTACCTCTGATGGTAACAACAAACAAAAATCAGTAAAGATTTGAATCATCCCAATATTTTACAACTAGCTAACCATAAACAGTAAACTTACCTGACTTGATGATAGTTTCATTTGGTTAACATAATAAAAAACAGATCTTGTTTATAAATACTTCAACTCAATAAAACCATAATACATATTTTAAAAACACCCTACGTTTTAACAAAAAACAATCATCAACATAGCTTGTTTATCAGTCCTTAAAGAATCTAGTTATGTGACAGCCCAGCAGTACCAGGTGGTTAAGGTACTGGACTAGTAATCTGAGGGTTGTGGGTTTGAATCCCCATTACACCAAGCATGCTCTCCCTTTCAGCCATGGGTGTGTTATAATATGATGGTCAATTCCACTATTCATTGGTTAAAGAGTAGACCAAGAGTTGGTGGTGGGTAGTGATGACTAGCTGCCTTCCCTCTAGTCTTACACTACTAAGTTAGGAATGGCTAGTACAGATGGCCTCATGTAGCTTTGCATGAAATTCAAAAAGCAAGCAAACAGTTATGTGACTTTGTTTCAAACTGTGTATAGATAAACTACTTAAACATGATGATGACAAAACCTTCTCCAAACTTTGAACATTTGTTATTATGTTAAACTTTTAATAAAGTTCCCTCTTACCCATTTAACCTGTTCTCTATACTGTATAAACCTACTTACTTTATCTCAAGTAACCTAATGTCTTGTGTAACTTCCAAGCTGACATACAAGTATTCTCTCAATTCATGGTTACAGGAACATTTACAAAAATTATAAAAATCTACTAAACTTATATTAATATGTGATACTCTAATTCTTGCTCTATACATTCATATTTAAACTTTGTTTCATTATTAAATCATAAAACCATGTATGAAAATTTCAGTGAGGGCCTGTACAAAAACTTGAATATCATGAAATGGATATTAAATTCTCAAGGGTTATATGCTATTATTAAAAGTAAGGTTATTCATTGGGTTTGACAGAAAATTTCTAAATAATAAGTAGAATGTTTTGTTTACTGTGCAGGACTGAAAGTTGCATCTTAATGGATTACACTAAGTAAGTCTCAGATGAAATACCAGTTTTAAAGTACTTCTGAGTTAGAATTATTCAAATACCTAGAATTAACATTTAAAATTTGAGTACAAATATTTGAAAAACTAGAACAATAATTTAGGACAAAGTTTATTTGATTCACCATAAACTGTTGCTCATGAAAGCATGTCATGCGTGCAAGACATTACTATACATGAAACAACCTAAAAATACTGCACTGAAATTACTGAAATGTTTTGAAAAAAAGAGACGTTACTTTGTGATACTTTTTAAACAAAGTTTTCTGTAATGTTGATAAAATTTATCTTAAATATGCCAATAATAAATTTGTTTAACAACTACAACTGATTTCAGATGTGGCCCTATTTGATGTACAAGTTAGGTGAATACCTTTAATTGTTAGAAATAAAATTATATTTATAACACATACAAAATCAATACATTATTGACATACAATACCAATACTCAATAAAGTAGACAGATGTCAGACTTCTTAGATGAAGTATTTGTTTGAAACATTTTTAAACATGTGATCTATGTATATTTAAAATTATGCTAAGCATGTTTACAAATCCATACTGAATAAACTGTTATTCAAAATGGGCAATCTACAATATGTTGTGACAGAGACTTCATCTAGACATCAATTAGTAGCACTCTAGGAACGTTGTAAGAGGGGTTCTAGCTGGACATCATATCAGGATGGTTAGTGTGGGTATTAACACATACCAATAAAGCAGAGAACAGTGTTTTGGCCTTCTTAGGTCATTTTCAGGTTAACAGAGTTTACAACTGACTGTTACTGAGCACATGTAAACTCTCTTTTTATTAACCTGAAGATAATCTAAGAAGGTCAAGATGTTCTCTGCTTTATTAGTTAGTGTTAATACCCATACTGACCATCTGTTTTATTAGTTAGTGTTAATACCGATACTGACCATCTGCTTTATTAGTTAGTGTTAATACCCGTACTGACCTTCTGCTTTATTAGTGTTAATACCCGTACTGACCATCTGCTTTATTAGTTAGTGTTAATACCCGTACTGACCATCTGCTTTATTAGTTAGTGTTAATACCCGTACTGACCATCTGCTTTATTAGTTAGTGTTAATACCCGTACTGACCATCTGCTTTATTAGTTAGTGTTAATACCCGTACTGACCATCTGCTTTATTAGTTAGTGTTAATACCCGTACTGACCATCTGCTTTATTAATAAGTGTTAATACCCATACTTACCATCTGCTTTATTAGTAACTGTTAATACTCATACTGACCATCTGCTTTATTAATAAGTGTTAATACCCATACTTACCATCTGCTTTATTAGTAAGTGTTAATACCCATACTGACCATCTGCTTTATTAATAAGTGTTAATACCCATACTTACCATCTGCTTTATTAGTTAGTGTTAATACTCATACTGACCATCTGCTTTATTAATAAGTGTTAATACCCATACTTACCATCTGCTTTATTAGTAAGTGTTAATACCCATACTGACCATCTGCTTTATTAATAAGTGTTAATACCCATACTTACCATCTGCTTTATTAGTTAGTGTTAATACCCGTACTGACCATCTGCTTTATTAATAAGTGTTAATACCCATACTTACCATCTGCTTTATTAGTAACTGTTAATACTCATACTGACCATCTGCTTTATTAATAAGTGTTAATACCCATACTTACCATCTGCTTTATTAGTAACTGTTAATACTCATACTGACCATCTGCTTTATTAGTAAGTGTTAATACCCATACTGACCATCTGCTTTATTAGTAAGTGTTAATACCCATACTGACCATCTGCTTTATTAGTAAGTGTTAATACTCATACTGACCATCTGCTTTATTAGTTAGTGTTAATACCCACACTAACCATCCTGAGATACGTTTTTCCTTCAGGTGGGTTTTTCATCATCACGAGCTAGCTAGATATCAACTTGCACAGCTGATAAATTTGTATTGCTTTAGTTTTTATCTAAAACCACTCACTGTTAGTAACTACAGTACAAGAATCAATTTAAAAGCCTACAAAATCATTATGAGTTGAGTTATAATCCAATGATTTTAAAGACTGTCTTTATTTCTGGTATTGTGATTTATATGAGCATAGAAATGATTAAAAGTAAACATTTCAAATTTGATAATAAAATTAAATACTAATAATTACATTTACATAAATAAATATATATATAAAATCAACACCTAAATTCATATTTTACTATTAATAAAGAGGATAATTTTCTTCTTTTTTTTTTGTAAGTCATCTTTTATACAGTCATAACACTTTATGATATTCATAACACTTGCATTTTGGGCTTCAGCAACATGAAAACATCTTTCTCTTTAGCTGTATAATATTCAGATAGTGAAAAATGTTTTTTGTAACAATTACATGTAATAAGAGCTACAGGTGTCCTAAACAATACTGATTTTGATAACAGAAACATTGTATTTGTAACAATTATATATCATAAGAGCTGTGAGTGTTCTAAACAATACTGATTTTGATCATGCACACGTTGTTGATGACTGGAAAAAAATCAAGGCATGAAAACTTACCATAGCAATTTTTAATTAATGTGTATATTGTTGTATTTGTTTGAAAATAATCAATTATTGGTTGGTTGAGGCCGTAACAGGTCTCTTGTAAATTTTATTTGTGTTGACAGTAATTAATAGACTAATCAAATACAAATATTGACATCTGGTATTTCTCTTTTATACTAATGACTGCTTTTTATTAATTTCTGAAAATAGAGAGGGATTGGTCCCACCTATACGAGTACCTACATATACAACATTAAATAATACAGTTCGTTTCTTACAAAATAGGTAGAAGAAGTGGGAGTTTTGAACCCCTTGTATCTTCTCCCCCTAACTCCTCACTTAGTTATACAATTTTAAAAAATATATTATTTGATAGATAGGTAAAGTTGCTACCCATTTCACAGTCAGTTCAATTAAATATGGTTCTGAAAGAAATGTGTAGGGGTCAGCCCCCTTGACCCCACTAAAACCATGCCTGTTTATACAGTATTAAATAATATAGTTTCTGGAACAAAAAAGGGATTGTGTCTGGACTCTCTGGAACCCTCCACTAAGACTATTCCTGTGTGTACAACATTAAAGAGTACAGTTATTAGCTTCTGAAAAAAAAAAAGGTAGAGATGGGGTTTGTACTACCTAGACCCCTACACTAAAGGCATGCAGTGGCAGATAGCTATCCAATAACAAAAACAGGAATAGTATATTTAGTAGCAATGAGAATCCTCACCTAACCCTGAAACAATAAAGCACCCCACCCACCTTCCTCTTACGTAGTAGCTTTGTTCTTAACAACAAACATAATGGCACTATTTTGAGTATTTGGAAATTCTTAAATTATTGAAAACTATAAATAATCACCCTTTAGTGCTGCTGTCATAACCAGCCATCCAAGTGTAAAATATCAGAACAACCAGTCTCAAGAGGTGAGGGGATTTAGGTCAAATGAAACAGAAAAATATTGATAGATAATCAAAAACCTTAGTTTCAGTCAATTGGATATTTTGATCTTAATATGTAACCTCTAGCAAACATCTAAATTAAAAGATTTCATATACAACATGCAACAGTAGATTACTGAGATGTATGTACGTATGTTATATTTAAGTACTAATTACTGTGTAATGTAAAAGTGTAATAAATTTATTCTCTTTAACAATTCAACAAACATTAGTATGCACTACATGTTCAGTTAAGTTGATGCTGCAGACAGATATATCTACATGTTTGCTTTTTTTGTCACAGGATATTCGAGAATGTTCTGGAACACTCGAAGACTTGAACACTCTTACCCTGCTTGCAGCTGAAAATATGAAAAAGTTGAAGTTGGTCGTTGATGTAAGTGTTGGTAATTGATATAACTTTTGGTCGTTGATGTAAGCATTAGTAGTGGATATAACTGTTGGTAGTTGATGAAAGTGTTGGTAGTGGATGTAAGCATTAATAGTTGATGGTTAATGTAACTGTTAGTAATTAATGTAAGTGTTGGTAGTGGATGTAAGCATTGGTAGTTGATGGTTAATGTAACTGTTGTATTAACATTTTCTCTGTATCTTATTATTCCTACTTCATCTCTCTCTCCTTGTGGAAAATAACACAGTTTCAAGGAATCAACTTATGTCTTGCTCTCTCCATGCAGAAGGTCTGGCTTGTCCAAGTAATTAGAACACTTGGATCATGAATTCAAACCCCCATCTCTCCAAACATGCTCACGCTTTTAACTTTGGGGGTATTATAATGTCACAGTCAATCCCAATATTCATTTGTAAAAGAGTAGCCCTAGTGTAGGTGGTGATGACTAGCTGTTTTTCCACTAGTCTTTCACTACTAAATTAAGGATAACTAGTACAGGTAGCCCTTGTGTATCTTTGAAGCTCAAAGTAGACAAAACTGTGTTTACATGAAAACAAAGAAAATATTGATCAACGAAAATGAAGAGAACTTTCAAATTATGTCAGTTAAAACAGATGTTGAACTATTAATACACAAAACTAATGTTTAATAACTAAGATCTAACAGGATAATTTATCACTTAAACATATTTTAAACATCATTCATCTTGTGTTTTATTTGTTAATAAACAGTAAACAGTTGAAGATGTTTAATTTGAAACTTCTAATAAAATGCTGTTTACCATTGGCAATAAAATTGTTTCCAAACAAATGAATCAAATGCTCGAGATAAAAATTATGTTAATAGTATATGTAGTCGCATTGAACTAAAGAAAGATTATACAGTGAAGTTATGTATAACCCTGGGCTAAGAACTGCTTGTCCACATATGGATGGCTTCAATTTAGTAGTCTCTTTGTACTGATTCTTTTGTTGTAAAAAAACAGTCCATTGTGGCTGTTTCATCTGCTTTAAAAAACAACTTAATCAGCACTGATTGTTTAAACATTTATCAAGCATTCTCATATATTAGACTTCATTCACTACAACTGAAGGCAACTCATTTCAAAACCTAACCACCCCTTAGAAAAATAAAACTGTTTGAATTAAAGTTGACTCCTACCCTATATTGAAGTCCCCACATTGTACCATTCTTACCATTAAATAAGAAACAAAAAAAGTAACTTACAGATCAGTGTTTTAATAAACACCTCAGTCAGATCTCCTCTGACTCTGCTTTCTTATCAAGAGAAAGAACTTTGTCTTAACTTATCCTCATATGACAGTCTTTCTGTCACTAGTATCATCCTAGTAGCCTTCATTTGAAGCCTGCACCATTTTCAATGATTTATTATCCATCAGAATTCCAAGTGAAGCCTATCACATAACCTATACAATAAAATAATTTATTTAGGTTTAGTTTCAGTAAAGAAACTGATAACTAGACAATCAAGCACCTTTTCTTTCATGACAGTGTTAAGGTTATTACCATCCAAATTATAATTTAAATTATGATAACCCACACACATTATCTTGCATTTTTTATAATTAAAACCCATCTACCATTTATTTACCCAACTCAATAAATGATCTAAATCCTTTTGTAAATCACCAGCATCCTCGTCACAGCCACCAACACCTTGATATCAGCTGTAAATTTAACTAATTTTTAATCATTCACTTCCCTGTAAATCAAAAAGAACACAAGTTCCATTACTGAAGTACCACACATTAATACAGTCCTATTATCATAAGTGTCTGATTTATTCCATCCAGCTGTTTCTGTCCAGTGATTCAACTTGTACCCCATACTGAAAGAAATAATTTTTTAGTGTTTTATGTGGCACCTTATCAAGAGCTTTTCCATACTTTAGACACACCAAATCCACACGTTTACTGTCATCACCATAAACAGTAATCTTCTAACTGCCCAGCATCAAGTTCACTGAGTTTGTCAGTTTTTATTTCAGTTGTCAATGACAGTGTGTTTTGCCAAGAAATTCTATCTTTCACAAACCTGAAAGTAACATGACATTAGCTTTACAGAACCTTGAAAGTCTGGGAATGGAACAAGACCGACAAAAAGACAGAGAGGAAGTGTTAAAGATCGTGAATCTATATAGGAAGGAGCTGGCAAGGTAAGACAATATTGTTTACATCAGGTTGTTCATCTAAGTGGTATTTCAAATATCTCTTCAATAGGTCAGTAGAACTTTGCTATACCATAAAATGTTTCCTCTTATAACAATATATATAATGACTAAGTCACAAGTTCTGTAGATATCATGAACAAAGTTTGAATTTTTTGTGCTTCTTTCTTTCCTCTGTTACTTTTTATTACATGACCAACCAAAGTATTCAGCTTGACTTTAGTTATCAGACTGATATTATTACTGGTTGACTGTGTGTGTCTATCTGTTTTGAACCTATTTCAGTTATGAGATAGAGCCAAAAATATTTCAAAGAATATTTCCCAGAAACCTATAGAAGTCATCAGTTTCATCATATAATAAAAACATCTTTGCTGTAAGTTAAGAATTGATTATTTACATTTTCTTTGCCCTGAAAACTTTACATTTTATTTCATATATTTCTATCAAATTTTATTGCACAGTTTTGCAAGTTTCTACCCTTGCAGGTTCCCAGAGTTGATGATGTTGATTCCTTGCAGGTCCCCAGAGTTGATGACGTTGATTCCTTGCAGGTCCCCAGAGTTGATGACGTTGATTCCTTGCAGGTCCCCAGAGTTGAAGACGTTGATTCCTTGCAGGTCCCCAGAGTTGATGATGTTGATTCCTAATGCCATTTCATGAATTTAAAAAAATAAATGCAAAATTAATTATTTAAATTTTGTAAAATACACTTCCTTTTCTGAATATACAGTTTGAGGCCAATAGACTATGGATTTTATGAATGTAAGAAAAACTAAAAGTGCATTTGGATAAGATAAATAATACCCAGGTCCACACCTTCCGAGTCCACTTAGTGTGGGTACAAAACTTCAGATTTCTGTGTTTTTTTATTCTTGGAGTTATATTGGTCACTGTTTTTTTTGTGTGTTTTTTTGCTAGCTTACCTCATAAAAAAAATGCACATGCAGGTGCACACATGGATAAGTAATAATACAAAGTTGCAGATCCTCAGGGTCCACTTAATGTGGGTGAAAAATTTCAGCATTCTCAGTTTTTTTCCTTTTGAAATTGTGGTGGTCACATATGCAAAGACATGTACATGTGTACACACACACATGCATCTCTGTAATTTTTATTTGTAATCTAAAAGAAAACTTATTTTCTGTATGGGCTTTTGTTAGCTTGCCTCATAAAAAGATGTGCATGTGCACACACGTGGATAATACCCAGGTGCACACAATCAGGTCTGCTTAGTATGGATGCAAAATTTCACATTTCTAGGTTCTTTACTCTTGGAAATATGTTGGTCATGTTCTTTCTATTTGATTTTTAATTAGCTGTTTGTATGGTTATTAAACTACAGGCTAAGATCCCATTGTTTGTATGGTTATTAAACTACAGGCTAAGATCCCATTGTTTGTATGGCTATTAAACTACAGGCTAAGATACCATTGTTTGTATGGTTATTAAACTACAGGCTAAGATACCATTCAGTGATGTCGAGAAAACCCACTTGTAGAGAAAAATATATGTAAAAACGTCTCGTTTGGGTTGAGAAAATATTTTACGTAAGGGAGTGAACAAATAAACACAACATAACCATAGAAAACACTCAAATACTAAATAAAGAAACAAACATAAACAAAGACAAAATTAAAGAAGCCTTACTTATACAAGAACTTAAGCCCAAAATAAACCAACACAAAGGAACACCTTTATATCTATATTAAAAAATAATATAATAAATAATAATATAAAATTATATATTCAAACATCTAAGCCTGCTCTCTACATTCCGACACTCAGTTACACAACCCCTTTCAAACATGTGGTCAGCTTCCGGTCAGTTACCTTTCTCTTTCTTTGTGAACCTGACGATGACCGAAGAAGATCGAAATGTTGTTCACTCCCTTACGTAAAAAATTTTCTCAACCCAAACAAGCTGTTTTTACATATATATTTCTGAGATCCTATTGTTTGTATGGTTATTAAACTGCAGGCTAAGATTCTGTACACTTTACTCTTGTTTTTATATGTATGTGCAATCCTTGATACACACTTACTTCAGTTTGTTTACAACATTATTCTAGAAATAATCTTGAACCTACTTGTAATTGGTTCTTTCCAGAATGTTGATGAAACAGTTTTCTAAAAGGCTTAGTGGAATATTGTTTGATTTTACTTTTTTTATAGTCTGATAATCTAGTTGTTTAGTACAAGGCTGCAGTATTTGTGGTTTAGCAAAAAAAACCAATGAAAAGAGCAACAATGGATTACAGATATAAATCTGTCTCCAGACACGATGATCTGCATGAGGCTTATTTACAATTTGGAGTGTAATTTTACAAAACTGTAAATTCAGAAGTGCATGTACTTCCACAAGTTCCATGTAAGTGTTCTCTTTCAAGAGTAAATAAATAAAACCAAAGTTAAGAGTAACAAATATTGATATTTCTTGTTTTTAAATTTAATTTGTTGTGTTGTGTTGTGTTGTAATGTAGAGAATGCTTATTTCCTTTCATGATTCCTGTCATGGATACATTCTACTACATTTACATCACAACAGTACAACTTGCAATGTCAATTATCCCTTGTGTAATGTCATTTGAGTGTCTACTGACTGACTGACAGATAACACACTACTGTATACTGGTGTTAGCAGTTAAAACAGATGATTTTCAGCCTCCTTTCTGGTAACAATCTTCTCTCCCCAGTGTAACCCATACTGACTTCAGTAGGTTGTGAACCAATAATCGATTTCCTGGTGACCAAAACTACCTTACTCTCCTTCTCCTAGTGGCTCATCAGTGAATTTAAAGGCTTTTAGCAGTAAAATCTGTGTTAGATACCTATAGTGTACACTGCATAAATAGCCCATTGTGTAGCTAAGCACTTAACAACAACAAAATTCAAGTTTTTTGCAATGTCAGACTAAAATTCGTTGACCCATTTCTATGAAAGTATTGAGATGGCATTATGAACAATAAAATAAATTATTTTTTTCTTTCTCCAGTGACCCCAAAAGCAAATAAAACAAAGTAAGATCTAATAACTACAGGGTTTAAACAACATTAATCAAAATTATTTGTAACTGATTTAAGTTAATAACGGAAAGAACAAGATCAGAAACAAAAATTGTTCTTCATGAAAATATTTCAGATTTGTATGATGCTTAGGGCAAAAATAACGACTTTTCCTTCATTAAGCATAGAATGAACAACAGCAAAATGAGATTACATACTGACTATAAGGTAATATTGATAGTTGGAAGTAGACTTTTTCTGAGTATGTAGTATAGCCAAAGAAATATTGTAAATTATATTTTTAAAGTATAACTTTTTCAGCAATCAAGTATTACTGAGGAAAGCCAACCTGATGAGCAGGATGGAAATAGACAAAAGAATGAAGGAAGAACTTCTTTCTGAAAGCTCAGACAGAATACATAATAGGTAATGTGAATTATTTACATTCGTTAGGAGGATCCTTTCCTAATCTAGATTACTTCATGAAGGTTTGTTTACTTTTTTCGTATTAAATTTTGTAGTAAATATTCTACTACAACAGAACTATGAACAACTTTTCATTGTTGGTTAATAGTGTTGTTCTTTCATGTATGTTTAGTTTATACCTGATTTGGATGGTATTGTAGTTTTAAATATTTTATCAGATTACTTTTTATATAATTTTTCTTACCAGGTGGCACAACTGTGCCTTTAAAACATTATAATGATGAATGAGCATCTCACCAAGTGTTTATTGCACACCTGAGAGTCAAATTTCAAACTTTAAATAAAAATAATAATTCCCTTTCAATGATATGTCATTCAAAATTATTTTAAAATCAATATTTGTCATTTTGTAACATTTATGTATTATAAACTTCAAATAAAAATGTTGAAACATGTTTTTGCCCAGCTGAAAGGAGTTTTGTTTATAAACAATGAACTTGTTAATTTTTAGTGTTTCTTTCTGCCTATTCCAAAACATAACCTTATAGTTGCTTAGACATTTTCATCCATTGAGGATACAATTAAATATTTTGTTTGATAAAAATCATCTCAACTACAAATGTTTATTTTTTTTTAAATTGTTCTTAATTTTTCCAGTTCACATCGAAATCTATATCCTTGCAAGTTAACCCTTGTGTCCTTCTCTGAACCAAGGCCTAACTACACATTTATATAATAAGATAATAAACTGTTATTATTTACTTTTATTCAGTATGCTTTTAAACATACTTACTCAAATTATATTATCTTTACTACATATAATTATACTTTAATGTCCACAATTATACTAAGATACTTTTTTTATTCAGTCACTGTTGTATTGATTCCCATTGATATTAAATGTACTCTAAATTATAATAGTCCAAACGTATTACCTTACATTTATTATAGTTACAAGTTGATGCAGGTTATCCTCTAAATTGTTCATGAAAGTACCAAAGACCAAACCTTCTTATGGAAAACAGCAGAACTTCTATAAATCTAACAGAATATAACTTGTACCGAAAATTAATTCACATTTTACACTTATTTCAGTTTACACACTGTAAATATGAATTTTTAATATTAGTAAATAAATTGTGGGTATTGGGAAATTCAAGTATGGTTTTATTTACTAAAAAAATGTACATGATTAAGTTTTGTTTTTGGCAACAGATTAAGTGAATTACAGAAACTGAACTCCTACATTTCTTATAGCTTCCACTGACTGTTTAGTGAGTCACTGTTTTAAGATAAAAACATTTAGGAGTGACAAAAACTTTCCTTAGTTAAAACAGACTTACATAAATATGCTCCTACATCTCCTACAATTGCAGGAGGGTACCTCACTTCAAAGGGGCCCTAATCAATCAGAATCTTAATTATAATTATAGGGAAATAAATGTAGGTGGCGAAAATTACATTTCGTATGAAAGTGTGAAGGTTCGTCTTTTATAGTTATACCACTGGATAGACTAGTATCTTGGTCAGTGATGACCAGTAGTAACATAAAAATAACTTTCTAATTACAGCAGGTGATTAGTGAAGTGGAAACATGCTAATATATTATTCATACTGACTATAAGTAATGGAAACAAAAAGTGCAGTTTTTTTAAAGTTGGTGTAATTACACCCATGTACCTCACATCCAAGAGTATACTTTTATTGATATGTTTAATGTAGGTAAAAGTAAGAAGACCCAGTAACTGAACCCTAAGTCACTCAACTGGTAACAATGGTCCAGTTTCACGTTCCTCTTCTAGCATCCTATACCTCATACAACAGTTGTATTAACTAGTCTTTCACTCAACCCATACCAGTGTGGCATTCTTGTCTTTTTTAGTTGGAACGTTATCAGAAACTTTTGAAAGTCTAAGTCCACCAAGAGATCTCTGTTGGATTTGATTTACAACACATTTCAGCTTGTTTCTTTAGTTTCTCTCAAGTTTTTTTTCACTATAGAAGTAAGGCTAAGTGGCCTTTAGTTTCTAGAGCAACACTTAATACCCTGTCCTTAGACACCTACATACTGTCTATTGATGTATAAAAAGATGAAAGTGAAAGATTTTCGTATCTGATATTTGATCCCATTTGAAACCCTTAGTTTGCTGTAGAAATACTGAGTTTAGTTTTGGTCTGTTACAGATCACAGCCAAACAAGGAAGGCTTAGCAAGGACAGCTTCTAAAATCACCGAAAGTATCAGAGCAGTCAGTAGAATGATGGCTGATCAGGTGAAGCAGAGTGAAAGTACCCTCCACTCATTAGGTGATGAGTATGAAAGTTTTCATTCTTTGTATTGATCCCAGCGTTATGTTAAAGACATGGTAATTCAGTGTAGTAATCAGTGGCTTGTCATTTGTTGGTTCAGATGTAAAAATGAAAGTTGTTTCATGTTATAATCTTGTCAGTAACTGTTTTAATAGTGCAAAAGACAATGACATAAGATGTAAAATATCTTATTGAGCTGAAAACCAAGTTTTGTAAGTAATTTAATACCATTGCAAAGTGCTTTAGATTACAGACTGCATTAAGTTTCAGAGCATGGTTAGTCAGGTACAATCTGAAATTTCTCTGTTAAGCCTAAAGGTTTGAAGCTTATGGAAGTGCATGTACAACGTTAAGTAACTTTGTGATGAATATTTATTGTAAGCTTTAAAGTGGCTAATGGTTTGAGAAGACCATACTGTTAGTAACTGTCCAATGTTGCTGTAATTCAGTCCACTCAGGATTCCAATATGTTTGCAGCAGTATGAAACACCTGTCATTTGTTAATGTATCCTTCACTGACAGCCTTTAGTACCTGATGTCACCACCACATGTAAACAAATTCATGTACATGCCTTGTTCTCTGGACTATCCATGCTTTGTTAGCACAGACACACTGAGTTCATCTTCATTCAAGTTCTTCCTGTCTCACCCATCATTTCTTCTGGCTCTTCATTGGTAGCTTTTCTCAAATGTTCAGTCACATACCCAGATATATAGAACTCTGCCCACTTAACTTTGGTCAAATCTTTAATTTCTCAGTATATAATAACCAGTCACTCACTTAACTAGAATCGTATCTGTCCAGGTAGTCATATGATAAAATCCTAAACTCGTGTGGGTCGGAAGAGAAACAACAGCTTCTGAGTGCCCCTGGATGTCTCTTAAGCATTTTTGGGGCTTGTTTGATATTAAACCAAAATTCATGTCAGTTTAGTTAGTAATGTTCCCTTCTAAACTTTATCATGTTAAAATTATACAATATGGTTTTAGTTCAGTAAGAAAGACATATCTTTTCTTAAAAACAAATCTGTTGCCATTAGCCTCCAAGAGACAAAATTATGAAAAACCTACGTGATTCCTACAGTTTGTACAGTTACTTTTGTACTACACGCTAACAACGTTGTTAAAACACAACAAGTGTAAACATTCTATTTATTGTACTTGGTAATTGGCTGGAAGAAATATTCTTTTATACATAACACATTTTAATATCTACTCATGTCTGTTGTCAAAGATCTTTCCCAGTAATAGTCTAGTTTTTACAACAAGCTTAAGTAGTGTTAACCATATAGAGTTGTAAGAAATGTCAGTGTGTGTGTGTGTGTATAGGTCTTGGAAATCTTAATTTTACCCAGAAAGTCTGGGAAAAACATTTTGTAGAGAACATGGCCTCTTTATGGAAATCGTTCTTCCATATTTGATAAATGAAAAAACAGGTTAATGTAAATGTTTCCAAATTCCAACAGATTTAAGCTAAAGTATGATCAGAAATATGTCTAAACTTCTTTCTTGATGCCTGTTTACAACGATAGAGCATGCAGTGACTAATAAAGGATGCTCATAAAAAGTTAGTGGTTGAATATATTTCATTTGTATGTTTTTTGTTTTGCAAAGTAATCCAAGTTAATAATATTAGGTGAAACTTTAAATAATAGCATATATTTAAAATGTTCATTCATTATGTTTTGTGCTTTTTATTAATTAATCCAAATTAATAATTTTAGGTTATAGTTTATATTATATATCTATAAATGTTTCATCAAGATTTGCATGTTTTATATCATAATAATTTAAAGTTTCCATTCACTCTTTTCTTGTAATGTTTATCAGGTAATCTGAATTAGTAATTCTAGGGTGTTATTTATATAACACCATATATCTAATTTTAAATGTTCATTCATCACTGTTTTTGTGATACAAAACCTTCCACAAATTAAAATTCATTGCGTGTACACTACTACTATAATATATTTTTACTTTTAAATATACTAAACATTGTAATATAGTAATGTATTCATATTGTTTATTACAAAGTCAGTAAAAACTGTAGGTTTTAAACAGAAAGAGATAGTAAATAAACTAAACTCTTAAAAACTTTAAAGAGTTCTAACAGTGATCAACAAATGAAATTCATTAATTTAACAAATAGAGCAACTGGACGTAAACATTTAGTTTTACAAATTTGGATCCCCTATGATGTATTCTCAGTTTGTAAACTGGTGAATTCCTGTATACTTCAAATAATTTGACATTTATGAACAATTTTAAACAAAGTTTATAGTTGTTACCAGCTGAGTACAAAGCATGGTCCAGTGATTAATGTGCCACACTATTGATTAGCAGGTTTATCATTCCTATCCTGTTAGCAGAAATGGAAAATATATAGTGCTTTGCACATTAAGGCTATGAGTGTGTTATAGAAATGGTGGTTGAAACCCACTCTTGTGACATACAAGTATGTAATGGGTTCCTGTGAGTAGCTACTTGTTTTCTAGACTATCATTCCAAAATAAGTAATAGCCAGTGCAAGTAGCCCTTGAGTAACTTAACACAAATAAGTTACTGACCAAATGATAAGATATATATCTGCATGTTGACAAGTTCCATCTAGCTTATTTGCTTGTCTGTTTCTCTTTAGAACTATTTTAAGAATCTATGTATATTATTTCCAAAAAAATTATTTGAAACCAACAGATTAGGACTGTACTCAACAAGTATTTCTGTATTGTAGTTTCTGTAGTATAAAGAACTAGTAGTGGTAGAAACTTGGGATACAACTTTCACTGTCTAGAACCCAAAATAATACTCAAGTCAGTGTCTTTCTATGTATAGTTAAAAACAACTAGTAGTAGAAAGTCAACCAATGAAATTAATTTGATTGAAAAGAAACAAAATGCATGTTAGTTAATGATTATAAACTTAAAAATTCAATGTTTACAACAATTTCACATATAGAGGACAAGTCAAGAATGTGTAATATATTTAAATTACTAGCCATATTTATATATATTACATTTTCCTTATGCAGCAGCACTTAACCTGTCTACAGATTTTAAAAGAAAGGTTATTAAAAACTCTTCAACACCTATTTATCAGTAAGTTTTTTCGACAACAGTTACTGTACCTCTTTGTCAGCTACTAAACCTGCTCTCCTCTCGGATACTATTTTGTACTTTGGCTAGAAGGTTTGTTGTTGTGGAAAAGGTCAAACTGATGAACTGCTGATTACATGTGATCCAGCTAATCACCAGAACAAGTAAAAGTTGCTGTGATTACATACCCATGCAGTTTCAACATCAGGTCTCACAAAAATACCTAAAAAAAATTCATTTTCAAGTACATTTTCCTTTTCAACAACATTAATATAACAATCAGAACTTCCATTTTAATAACATTAATATAACAGTCAACATTCCTTTTAAACAAAATTTAATTAACAGTCAGACTTTCCTTTTCAGCAACATTAATAAAACAATCACATCCTCTGGGATCTAAACATTCACCCACATGTTTGCCATGCATGGCAACCAGTGAAAGCATAAGAGGGTCCTGGTGGTTGAGAGAACCAATTCAAACACATCACTTTGGCTTTGAATTCCTGTAGACAGGCAGCCTTGGGGTGGCCCCTTCAGGGTCAGTCAGGTGGTTCACTTATACCAGTGTTGGATGTTCTCAGCGGGTGTTGTGGACTTTGTATCTGATGCTGGTGTTTGGGTATAGAGCTCATGAAACCCTAGCATTGCTGTAGTGTCCTTGCTTGGCACTGTAGTGTGTCCCCTTGTAGAGCTCCATAATGGATGGGGTCAGTGGGCATTGAAATATTCTTTCTTTGTAATGGATCCTCTTAATCAAATTTAAAAAAAAAAATTGTGAAAAAAACAGACCATGAGTAAACAACCACATCTTGAAGATTTTGAAGAGCAATCTTCATCAACTGTACCTAATTTTCTGATTTTACATTCTTTATCAAACAAATCTTTAGGGCAAATGTCTCCCATTTTTATTCAGAAAAGACCAGAGAAACTTGCCAGCTCTCCTAAGTTAGTCAAAAAGCTTTGTTCTTATAACATATTTGTGGCAATATATACTCTTACATTCAAGGGCAATTGGAGATATACCCATTAAGGTTACTCTCCATGCTACTATAAATTCGTCACAAGGAGTTATTGTTGAGAGAGGTTTGAAGAGCATCCCCAAGTCAGAGATTCTCTCTGGTTTCTCCATCAAGGAGTTTCTGCACTAAGGTGGAAATATGATGCCGATCAATGTCCTAATTTTAACATTTACATCAGCACATCCACCTGCCACCATCAAGGTAGGTTATCTTAATTGCAAGGTATGGCCATATATTTTGAACCCTCTTGGATGTTTTCAATGTCAGGGGTTCAGTCACTCGAAGACATCATATCATGGTTCCTTGATGTGTGCTCATTGTGGTGGCAAGGCCCACGATGTCTGTGAGGATGAAGTAGACCTGTGTTAATTGTAGTGGCTCTCACCCATCTTACTTTTGTTCATGCCCTAGGTGGGTGGAAGAAAGAAGGTTACAGCATTTGAAAATAGTTCACAACATTACTTACCCTGCTGCACATCATTCCACTCCTACAGTGGGAGTGCAGACAGACTCTCCATGCCTCCAAAAGTATCATTCTCAAACCATGTGAAAAGTCTTTTTGCCCTACATGGCTAACAAAGTTGATGAATCATTGTCAACACACATATCTTTCCCTACCATTCCTTCCAACAGATCCCCAGATCCACTTCCTTTGGTTACAGGTACAGTCATTTCTTTGGTTCAATCATCATCTATGACTCCGAGATGCAGAGTGATCATTCGTTCACACTCTCAGTCACTGGAATCTTCTTCCAATGACAGAGACTTGCCCAATCAACCTAGAGCAGGATCCATGTAGGTTGATAAACCTCCTTCAAATAAAGAAAAAATACCTGGTTAGAACAGAAGAGCTCTGTTTCACGCAAGTAAAAATAGCCACTTTGATACAGTGAAACTGTCGAGGTTTACGTTCTAATCTGAATGATATCAAAGCACTGATTGATTCTTACCATCCTGTATGTCTTTTGTTACAGGAAACATATCTAAAACATGCTGGTACAGTCACCTTTTAGCATTTTTCTTTGTACATAAATGGCAGGTTGTATAATGGGCGAGTGCATGAAGGGGTGGCACTGCTGGTCAGTTAGCATGTGCCCATCCTATCTTTGCCACTTGACACATCCTTGGAGGTCATAGCCATCCATGTTTCCTTAGGTCATACCATCACTGTTTGTTCTCTCTATCTGTCACCTGGAGAGACATATGATCAATCAGACCTTGATGCTCTCATTGAACAGTTGCCGTTTCTCTTTTTAAACCTGGAAGACTTTAATGGACATAATTCCCTCTGGGTAGGTGCTGAGATTGATGGGAGGGGCTGATCCATACTAGTGTGTGCTCTCAGATCACAATGTTTCTCTCTTTATTACTGGTTCTTGTACTTATTTCCATGTGCACCTAGTCAGTCTTTTACTGCTATTGATCTCTCAGTCTGCTCCCTTTCATTATTATCCTGCCTTTTTATGGAGGATTGACAGTAACCCATGGGGCAGTAATCATTTTCCTATCATTTTAAGAGACTGGCATTGGTTGTTGCCATTCGACCTGGAGGAAGCTGGATCATCTAGCCCTCTTCCACTGCTCTCATGGAACTTCATCCTGCTGTCATCTGTAAACCATCAATAGATGACTGCATACCAGCAGTGACTGACTATATTATCCAGGCAACTGCTCAATGTATTCCCTAAAACTTTGACACGTTTTCCATGTCCTCATCCATGATGGAATCCTGTCTGCCACTTGGCATGGAAGACTCAAACACAGGTCTGGGATGCCTTTCGTAGGTATCCCATGCTTTCAAACTACATCACTTTTCAGTGGGCTTGTGCACATGCTTGGCAGGTAAAACATCTTAGCAGAAGGAATCTTAGATTAAATTCATAACCAGCATCTCTTCTACCACCAGTTCCAAAGTCATGTGGGATGAGATTTGGAAGATCAGTGGGCAGTATAACTCTGTCCCCCTTTCGATTCTGCTCCCTGATGGTCGGGAAGTTGCTGATGCCCAGAGCATCACTGATGCTCTCAGTGAAAGATTTTGCCAAGTATCTAGCACTTCTTCATTCTCCACTTTCTTAGCCATCAAGACTTGGGCAGAGCGATCTCCTCTTTTCTTTCATACTGATCTCTCTTTGCCTATAATCATTACTGATGGAACTCAAGCTGGCTCTTAATTGGTCTGGCAATACAGAGATCATACCTGATGATATATACACTACAAGATGCTATGCCATTTCTTTCCTGCTTCTCTTGCTATTCTTCTGGTTGTTTTAACTGGATCTGGTAGGAGAATGTTTTCCCTGATGTGTGGTGCCAGGCTATTGTCCTACCTTTCTCTAAGCCTGGGAAGGATTCCAAGATTCCTTCAAACTACCATCCAGTTACTTTGACAAGCTGTCTCTGTAAGACCTTAGAGAGGATGGTTAATGCTCGTCTTGTTTGGTTCCTTGAATTAAGCAACCTCCTCCTGCCCAGTGTGGGTTTCATGGGCCACCTGATTTGACTTGAAACATCAATGTGTCAGTACTCTTTGATGTTGAGAGGGCTTATGATACTACGTGAAGGTATGGTATTTTGCGAGACCTCCTCTTATATGGGTTGTGGGGCCATTTGCCCATTTTTGTTAAAAGTTTTTTTAATGGGCAAGCAATTCCAAGTTTGTGCAGGTTTGACACTTACCCATTCTCTCCTACAGGAACTTGGAGTCCCTCAGGGCTGTGTCTTGAGTGTCACACTTTTAAGAATAAAGATTAATGCCATCGCTGGACAACTTTCTCTTACTGTTGCAAAACAGGCTTTATGTTGACGACTTACACATCTCATGTCAATCATCGAACATAAAGATTATTTAGCACCAACTACAGACTGCCCTCAGTCATCTGTTGAAGTGGACCACAACAGATGGTTTAAACTTTTCTCTCTCTAAAACCGTTTACATGCACTTTTGCTGCCAATGGCATATTTACCCTTATCCTGAACTCTGTCAGCTGTTCCTGAGGCAAAATTCTTAGGGCTTATCTTTGACCCCAAGCTGACCTCTATACCACACATCAAGCAGCTATGAGTCAAGTGTACAAGGGCACTGAACATCCTCCATGTCCTCTCTTTCACCTCTTAAAAAGCAGATCTACCAGGAACTCGGCCTTGAAGATGCTGGACCACGTTCATCATAAGGACTCCACCGCAACCTTCCACGCTTTCCTAGTCCAGAGATTGTGCTCCTCTACACATCAGCCATTTGCAACTCTCTTCATTGTATGCTTCAAAATTTCAAATCAGTTTTTTTAAAGGGCATTGGTCTTTTTCATGCTATTTAACTTTTCAATTCAAAAATTGGACTTTGTTTTAACATTATTCCTTTTTAATAATTTTACTCTAATTTTTAATTTTTTTACTGGTTATTTGGTGCATATAGCCTAAATGTTTTGCACCATAAAATGCTAACCAACCAACTGACTGACTTTCTTTGATGTGTTATTATTTACACTGTTTTATGTCATAGTTGTCAGGTTGTGCAAGAAACCAGTACAATGAAAGAGATGAATTTGTTTTAATCATACCTTTCTGTTGAATAGAGCACAGGCAAGATAATTCCATTGTAAGTCCTGATGTGGCTACATTTAAGAAAAGTTGACTTTATGATATGATCACAGATATTTCCATGAAACCAACTTTAAAATTTTCAAAACTCATCTTAAGTAACAAATTACATGAGTAACTTTAACTTGTTTTGAATTTGAGTAATTCAAAATGGAATAAAGTGAAGAGCTCAAACAATACAGCTTAAAGAACTTAATTTTTAGGGTTATAGTTTAGTCCAGATATCTGGTAAAAAGTTTATATTGGCAACTGGAATATGATGTTTATTACTTCCTACTGCCAATTAATTTTTAGGGTTATAAGAGCATTACAATTTCGTTTAGATATCTAGTAAGAATATATCAGCAACTGGAATATGATATTCATTATTTCTTACTGCTAATTAATTTTTAGGGTTACATTTTACTCTAGGTATCTGGTAAAAATATTATATTGGCAACTGGAATCTGATATTCATTATTTCCTACTGCAAATTAATGGAAGGGAATGGTTTGGCTTTAGTTTTTGTATTTTGAGTATGCAAATAGAAACTCGAAAATAAAAACTTGTCTTTGTAAGTATTCAGTATTGTAAGCTCTGAGTTAGCAACAGCATTAATGTATTTATGTGAATTTTTATTCCCTTTTATAAAGTTAAAACTTCCAATTTATTTTACAGTAAAGTTTCTGAAGAAACTGATTCGTCCATATATATGTAAAAACAGCTCGTTTGGGTTGACAAAATTTTTTTACATAGAGGAGCAAACAACGTTTCGACCTTCTTCGGTCATCGTCAGGTATACAAACAAAGGAAGAGATGACTGACTGGAAGCTGACCACATGTTTGAAAGGAGTTGTGTAACTGAGTTTCAGAATGTAGAGGGTGGTATTAAATGTTTGAATATATAATTTTATATTATTTATTTTATTATTATTATTTATTGAGAAAAAAAATTTTCTCAACCCAAACAAGCCATTTTTACATATATCTTTTTCTCTACAAATGGGTTTTCTCAACATCACAGATTTAAGCCTAAGTGTCTGGTCAGCTAATAAAGAATAAGTGAGGTGGGTTTTATTCATACCAATATTATACTTCAAGTGAAAGCAAAGAGTGGTCCAGTCAGCTTTGGTTGACTGTTGAATCTGCTTCTGACCATAAAAATATATGTATTCTTAGAGTGGTGTTTAAGTCGCTATACCTTCAGCTCAGCTTTGAAGAAAAGCCAGTACAGTTGAAATTACACTTCTCACATTTCACCATTATGGATCTTTATGTACATTAAAGTGTAGAATTGTGATATCTATGCAACAGACTAAGAAACCTTTTTCTTATTAGTGGAAGATGAGTATCTTTCTTATCTAAATTATAACACTGGAAGAGGTCGTCTACTATTTAACCAATCAATGTATGATTTATTTCTTCCTTTAGTTAGCTCTTCAGGAACAGTGCTTGAAACACATGAAGAGTACAAGACCATGGGCAATGTTATTCATCAATCTAGGAAACTTCTAACTAAATATAATAGAAGAGAAATCACAGACCGAGTATTAATATTTTTAGCTCTAGCTTTCTTTTTTGCCTGCGTATTATACGTGATCAAGAAACGAGTGTTTTGATTTCTACGTTATTAAATATATATTTTTAAGATATGTATGATTTGACCAATGTGAAATAAGATATTTTTATGTATCAATAATTTACACTAATTTTCTCTGCATTAGAATATTGTATCATGAACATATTTATGTCTCTTCTTACTGTAACAACACTGGTGTCTGGTTTTCTGCTCACATAGAAAGTCAAATTCAATATTACATTTTCTATCAATTTTATCAATGCAAGATGCTAAAATATTTAAAGCTTTGATATGCTCATTTTGTAGTTATCTGTGAACATGAGTGACAATCTCATGTTACTTTTGTAATGGGGTAGTCACTTCTGAATAACATTTATACTGAAATGATCTTATCTTAATTTTTATGTACTCTGAATGGGATGGGTTTAGTTAGAAAGATGCAGAGTTTCAGAGAGTATATTTCTATCTGTTACAGCTATTAACATGTTGATACCTTGCATCTTGTCTACAGTAGTGGTAGTGACATTGAATATATTAAGGATTTGGCCATTGTAGTATCCTTAAATAACTCCACATCGACTTTTGACATTGCAATTTAAGTAGGAAAAATAGGAATAAACCAATATACGAGTTCAAAAAAGTAACAAGAAACTGTAATGACTATTAAGGAAAACTAACAAGAAACTGTGATGACTACTTAGGAAAAGTAACAAGAAACTGTGATGACTACTTAGGAAAAGTAACAAGAAACTGTGATGACTACTTAGGAAAAGTAACAAGAAACTGTGATGACTACTTAGGAAAAGTAACAAGAAACTGTGATGACTACTCAGGAAAAGTAACAAGAAACTGTGATGACTACTCAGGAAAAGTAACAAGAAACTGTGATGACTACTCAGGAAAAGTAACAAGAAACTGTGATGACTACTCAGGAAAAGTAACAAGAAACTGTGATGACTACTCAGGAAAAGTAACAAGAAACTGTGATGACTACTTGGGAAAAGTAACAAGAAACTGTGATGACTACTCAGGAAAAGTAACAAGAAACTGTGATGACTACTCAGGAAAAGTAACAAGAAACTGTGATGACTACTCAGGAAAAGTAACAAGAAACTGTGATAACAAGACTACTAGGAAAAGTAACAAGAAACTGTGATGACTACTGAGGAAAAGTAACAAGAAACTGTGATGACTACTCAGGAAAAGTAACAAGAAACTGTGATGACTACTCAGGAAAAGTAACAAGAAACTGTGATGACTACTCAGGAAAAGTAACAAGAAACTGTGATGACTACTCAGGAAAAGTAACAAGAAACTGTGATGACTACTCAGGAAAAGTAACAAGAAACTGTGATGACTACTCAGGAAAAGTAACAAGAAACTGTGATGACTACTCAGGAAAAGTAACAAGAAACTGTGATGACTACTCAGGAAAAGTAACAAGAAACTGTGATGACTACTCAGGAAAAGTAACAAGAAACTGTGATGACTACTCAGGAAAAGGAAAAGTAACAAGAAACTGTGATGACTACTCAGGAAAAGTAACAAGAAACTGTGATGACTACTCAGGAAAAGTAACAAGAAACTGTGATGACTACTCAGGGTAAAAGAAACTGTGAACTACTCAGGAAAAGTAACAAGAAACTGTGATGACTACTCAGGAAAAGTAACAAGAAACTGTGATGACTACTCAGGAAAAGTAACAAGAAACTGTGATGACTACTCAGGAAAAGTAACAAGAAACTGTGATGACTACTCAGGAAAAGTAACAAGAAACTGTGATGACTACTCAGGAAAAGTAACAAGAAACTGTGATGACTACTCAGGAAAAGTAACAAGAAACTGTGATGACTACTGACAGGAAAAGTAACAAGAAACTGTGATGACTACTCAGGAAAAGTAACAAGAAACTGTGATGACTACTCAGGAAAAGTAACAAGAAACTGTGATGACTACTCAGGAAAAGTAACAAGAAACTGTGATGACTACTCAGGAAAAGTAACAAGAAACTGTGATGACTACTCAGGAAAAGTAACAAGAAACTGTGATGACTACTCAGGAAAAGTAACAAGAAACTGTGATGACTACTCAGGAAAAGTAACAAGAAACTGTGATGACTACTCAGGAAAAGTAACAAGAAACTGTGATGACTACTCAGGAAAAGTAACAAGAAACTGTGATGACTACTCAGGAAAAGTAACAAGAAACTGTGATGACTACTCAGGAAAAGTAACAAGAAACTGTGATGACTACTCAGGAAAAGTAACAAGAAACTGTGATGACTACTCAGGAAAAGTAACAAGAAACTGTGATGACTACTCAGGAAAAGTAACAAGAAACTGTGATGACTAAGGAAAAGTAACAAGAAACTGTGATGACTATTCAGGAAAAGTAACAAGAAACTGTGATGACTACTCAGGAAAAGTAACAAGAAACTGTGATGACTACTCAGGAAAAGTAACAAGAAACTGTGATGACTACTCAGGAAAAGTAACAAGAAACTGTGATGACTACTCAGGAAAAGTAACAAGAAACTGTGATGACTACTCAGGAAAAGTAACAAGAAACTGTGATGACTACCCAGGAAAAGTAACAAGAAACTGTGATGACTACAGGAAAAGTAACAAGAAACTGTGATGACTACTCAGGAAAGTAACAAGAAACTGTGATGACTACTCAGGAAAAGTAACAAGAAACTGTGATGACTACTCAGGAAAAGTAACAAGAAACTGTGATGACTACTCAGGAAAAGTAACAAGAAACTGTGATGACTACTCAGGAAAAGTAACAAGAAACTGTGATGACTACTCAGGAAAAGTAACAAGAAACTGTGATGACTACTCAGGAAAAGTAACAAGAAACTGTGATGACTACTCAGGAAAAGTAACAAGAAACTGTGATGACTACTCAGGAAAAGTAACAAGAAACTGTGATGACTACTCAGGAAAAGTAACAAGAAACTGTGATGACTACTCAGGAAAAGTAACAAGAAACTGTGATGACTACTCAGGAAAAGTAACAAGAAACTGTGATGACTACTCAGGAAAAGTAACAAGAAACTGTGATGACTACCCAGGAAAAGTAACAAGAAACTGTGATGACTACTCAGGAAAAGTAACAAGAAACTGTGATGACTACTCAGGAAAAGTAACAAGAAACTGTGATGACTACTCAGGAAAAGTAACAAGAAACTGTGATGACTACTCAGGAAAAGTAACAAGAAACTGTGATGACTACTCAGGAAAAGTAACAAGAAACTGTGATGACTACTCAGGAAAAGTAACAAGAAACTGTGATGACTACTTAGGAAAAGTAAAAAACTGTGATGACTACAGGAAAAGTAACAAGAAACTGTGATGACTACTCAGGAAAAGTAACAAGAAACTGTGATGACTACTCAGGAAAAGTAACAAGAAACTGTGATGACTACTCAGGAAAAGTAACAAGAAACTGTGATGACTACTCAGGAAAAGTAACAAGAAACTGTGATGACTACTAACAAGAAACTGTGAGGAAAAGTAACAAGAAACTGTGATGACTACTCAGGAAAAGTAACAAGAAACTGTGATGACTACTCAGGAAAAGTAACAAGAAACTGTGATGACTACTCAGGTAACAAAAGTAACAAGAAACTGTGATGACTACCCAGGAAAAGTAACAAGAAACTGTGATGACTACTCAGGAAAAGTAACAAGAAACTGTGATGACTACTCAGGAAAAGTAACAAGAAACTGTGATGACTACTCAGGAAAAGTAACAAGAAACTGTGATGACTACTCAGGAAAAGTAACAAGAAACTGTGATGACTACTCAGGAAAAGTAACAAGAAACTGTGATGACTACTCAGGAAAAGTAACAAGAAACTGTGATGACTACTCAGGAAAAGTAACAAGAAACTGTGATGACTACTCAGGAAAAGTAACAAGAAACTGTGATGACTACTCAGGAAAAGTAACAAGAAACTGTGATGACTACTCAGGAAAAGTAACAAGAAACTGTGATGACTACTCAGGAAAAGTAACAAGAAACTGTGATGACTACTCAGGAAAAGTAACAAGAAACTGTGATGACTACTCAGGAAAAGTAACAAGAAACTGTGATGACTACTCAGGAAAAGTAACAAGAAACTGTGATGACTACTCAGGAAAAGTAACAAGAAACTGTGATGACTACTCAGGAAAAGTAACAAGAAACTGTGATGACTACTCAGGAAAAGTAACAAGAAACTGTGATGACTACTCAGGAAAAGTAACAAGAAACTGTGATGACTACTCAGGAAAAGTAACAAGAAACTGTGATGACTACTCAGGAAAAGTAACAAGAAACTGTGATGACTACTCAGGAAAAGTAACAAGAAACTGTGATGACTACTCAGGAAAAGTAACAAGAAACTGTGATGACTACTCAGGAAAAGTAACAAGAAACTGTGATGACTACTCAGGAAAAGTAACAAGAAACTGTGATGACTACTCAGGAAAAGTAACAAGAAACTGTGATGACTACTCAGGAAAAGTAACAAGAAACTGTGATGACTACTCAGGAAAAGTAACAAGAAACTGTGATGACTACTCAGGAAAAGTAACAAGAAACTGTGATGACTACCCAGGAAAAGTAACAAGAAACTGTGATGACTACTCAGGAAAAGTAACAAGAAACTGTGATGACTACTCAGGAAAAGTAACAAGAAACTGTGATGACTACTCAGGAAAAGTAACAAGAAACTGTGATGACTACTCAGGAAAAGTAACAAGAAACTGTGATGACTACTCAGGAAAAGTAACAAGAAACTGTGATGACTACTCAGGAAAAGTAACAAGAAACTGTGATGACTACTCAGGAAAAGTAACAAGAAACTGTGATGACTACTCAGGAAAAGTAACAAGAAACTGTGATGACTACTCAGGAAAAGTAACAAGAAACTGTGATGACTACTCAGGAAAAGTAACAAGAAACTGTGATGACTACTCAGGAAAAGTAACAAGAAACTGTGATGACTACTCAGGAAAAGTAACAAGAAACTGTGATGACTACTCAGGAAAAGTAACAAGAAACTGTGATGACTACTCAGGAAAAGTAACAAGAAACTGTGATGACTACTCAGGAAAAGTAACAAGAAACTGTGATGACTACTCAGGAAAAGTAACAAGAAACTGTGATGACTACTCAGGAAAAGTAACAAGAAACTGTGATGACTACTCAGGAAAAGTAACAAGAAACTGTGATGACTACTCAGGAAAAGTAACAAGAAACTGTGATGACTACCCAGGAAAAGTAACAAGAAACTGTGATGACTACTCAGGAAAAGTAACAAGAAACTGTGATGACTACCATGGAAAAGTAAAAAGAAACTGTGATGACAGGAAAAGTAACAAGAAAAAAGTAACAACAAAACTGTGATGACTACTCAGGAAAAGTAACAAGAAACTGTGATGACTACTCAGGAAAAGTAACAAGAAACTGTGATGACTACTCAGGAAAAGTAACAAGAAACTGTGATGACTACTCAGGAAAAGTAACAAGAAACTGTGATGACTACTCAGGAAAAGTAACAAGAAACTGTGATGACTACTCAGGAAAAGTAACAAGAAACTGTGATGACTACTCAGGAAAAGTAACAAGAAACTGTGATGACTACTCAGGAAAAGTAACAAGAAACTGTGATGACTACTCAGGAAAAGTAACAAGAAACTGTGATGACTACTCAGGAAAAGTAACAAGAAACTGTGATGACTACTCAGGAAAAGTAACAAGAAACTGTGATGACTACTCAGGAAAAGTAACAAGAAACTGTGATGACTACTCAGGAAAAGTAACAAGAAACTGTGATGACTACTCAGGAAAAGTAACAAGAAACTGTGATGACTATTTAGGAAAAGTAACAAGAAACTGTGATGACTACCATGGAAAAGTAAAAAGAAACTGTGATGATTACTCAGGAAAAGTAACAAGAAACTGTGATGACTACTCAGGAAAAGTAACAAGAAACTGTGATGACTACTCAGGAAAAGTAACAAGAAACTGTGATGACTACTCAGGAAAAGTAACAAGAAACTGTGATGACTACTCAGGAAAAGTAACAAGAAACTGTGATGACTACTCAGGAAAAGTAACAAGAAACTGTGATGACTACTCAGGAAAAGTAACAAGAAACTGTGATGACTACTCAGGAAAAGTAACAAGAAACTGTGATGGAAAAGTAACAAGAAACTGTGATGACTACTCAGGAAAAGTAACAAGAAACTGTGATGACTACTCAGGAAAAGTAACAAGAAACTGTGATGACTACTCAGGAAAAGTAACAAGAAACTGTGATGACTACTCAGGAAAAGTAACAAGAAACTGTGATGACTACTCAGGAAAAGTAACAAGAAACTGTGATGACTACTCAGGAAAAGTAACAAGAAACTGTGATGACTACTCAGGAAAAGTAACAAGAAACTGTGATGACTACTCAGGAAAAGTAACAAGAAACTGTGATGACTACTCAGGAAAAGTAACAAGAAACTGTGATGACTACTCAGGAAAAGTAACAAGAAACTGTGATGACTACTCAGGAAAAGTAACAAGAAACTGTGATGACTACTCAGGAAAAGTAACAAGAAACTGTGATGACTACTCAGGAAAAGTAACAAGAAACTGTGATGACTACTCAGGAAAAGTAACAAGAAACTGTGATGACTACTCAGGAAAAGTAACAAGAAACTGTGATGACTACTCAGGAAAAGTAACAAGAAACTGTGATGACTACTCAGGAAAAGTAACAAGAAACTGTGATGACTACTCAGGAAAAGTAACAAGAAACTGTGATGACTACTCAGGAAAAGTAACAAGAAACTGTGATGACTACTCAGGAAAAGTAACAAGAAACTGTGATGACTACTCAGGAAAAGTAACAAGAAACTGTGATGACTACTCAGGAAAAGTAACAAGAAACTGTGATGACTACTCAGGAAAAGTAACAAGAAACTGTGATGACTACTCAGGAAAAGTAACAAGAAACTGTGATGACTACTCAGGAAAAGTAACAAGAAACTGTGATGACTACCCAGGAAAAGTAACAAGAAACTGTGATGACTACCCAGGAAAAGTAACAAGAAACTGTGATGACTACTCAGGAAAAGTAACAAGAAACTGTGATGACTACTCAGGAAAAGTAACAAGAAACTGTGATGACTACTCAGGAAAAGTAACAAGAAACTGTGATGACTACTCAGGAAAAGTAACAAGAAACTGTGATGACTACTCAGGAAAAGTAACAAGAAACTGTGATGACTACTCAGGAAAAGTAACAAGAAACTGTGATGACTACCCAGGAAAAGTAACAAGAAACTGTGATGACTACTCAGGAAAAGTAACAAGAAACTGTGATGACTACCCAGGAAAAGTAACAAGAAACTGTGATGACTACTCAGGAAAAGTAACAAGAAACTGTGATGACTACTCAGGAAAAGTAACAAGAAACTGTGATGACTACTCAGGAAAAGTAACATGACTACCAGGAAAAGTAACAAGAAACTGTGATGTAAAAAGTAACAAGAAACTGTGATGACTACTCAGGAAAAGTAACAAGAAACTGTGATGACTACTCAGGAAAAGTAACAAGAAACTGTGATGACTACTCAGGAAAAGTAACAAGAAACTGTGATGACTACTCAGGAAAAGTAACAAGAAACTGTGATGACTACTCAGGAAAAGTAACAAGAAACTGTGATGACTACCCAGGAAAAGTAACAAGAAACTGTGATGACTACTCAGGAAAAGTAACAAGAAACTGTGATGTCAGGAAAAGTAACAAGAAACTGTGATGACTACTCAGGAAAAGTAACAAGAAACTGTGATGACTACTCAGGAAAAGTAACAAGAAACTGTGATGACTACTCAGGAAAAGTAACAAGAAACTGTGATGACTACTCAGGAAAAGTAACAAGAAACTGTGATGACTACTACGGAAAAGTAACAAGAAACTGTGATGACTACTGAGGAAAAGTAACAAGAAACTGTGATGACTACCAGGAAAAGTAACAAGAAACTGTGATGGAAAAGTAACAAGAAACTGTGATGACTACTCAGGAAAAGTAACAAGAAACTGTGATGACTACTCAGGAAAAGTAACAAGAAACTGTGATGACTACCCAGGAAAAGTAACAAGAAACTGTGATGACTACTCAGGAAAAGTAACAAGAAACTGTGATGACTACTCAGGAAAAGTAACAAGAAACTGTGATGACTACTCAGGAAAAGTAACAAGAAACTGTGATGACTACTCAGGAAAAGTAACAAGAAACTGTGATGACTACCCAGGAAAAGTAACAAGAAACTGTGATGACTACTCAGGAAAAGTAACAAGAAACTGTGATGACTACTCAGGAAAAGTAACAAGAAACTGTGATGACTACTCAGGAAAAGTAACAAGAAACTGTGATGACTACTCAGGAAAAGTAACAAGAAACTGTGATGACTACTCAGGAAAAGTAACAAGAAACTGTGATGACTACTCAGGAAAAGTAACAAGAAACTGTGATGACTACTCAGGAAAAGTAACAAGAAACTGTGATGACTACTCAGGAAAAGTAACAAGAAACTGTGATGACTACTCAGGAAAAGTAACAAGAAACTGTGATGACTACTCAGGAAAAGTAACAAGAAACTGTGATGACTACTCAGGAAAAGTAACAAGAAACTGT
Source organism: Tachypleus tridentatus (assembly GCF_004210375.1). Classification (NCBI taxonomy): domain Eukaryota; kingdom Metazoa; phylum Arthropoda; class Merostomata; order Xiphosura; family Limulidae; genus Tachypleus; species Tachypleus tridentatus. The sequence goes on along the minus strand of NC_134832.1, from coordinate 153,431,609 downwards.
GATGACTACTCAGGAAAAGTAACAAGAAACTGTGATGACTACTCAGGAAAAGTAACAAGAAACTGTGATGACTACCCAGGAAAAGTAACAAGAAACTGTGATGACTACTCAGGAAAAGTAACAAGAAACTGTGATGACTACTCAGGAAAAGTAACAAAAAGTGATGAACAGGAAAAGTAACAAGAAACTGTGATCACTACTCAGGAAAAGTAACAAGAAACTGTGATCACTACTCAGGAAAAGTAACAAGAAACTGTGATGACTATTTAGGAAAAGTAACAAGAAACTGTGATGACTACCATGGAAAAGTAAAAAGAAACTGTGATGATTACTCAGGAAAAGTAACAAGAAACTGTGATGACTACTCAGGAAAAGTAACAAGAAACTGTGATGACTACTCAGGAAAAGTAACAAGAAACTGTGATGACTACTCAGGAAAAGTAACAAGAAACTGTGATGACTACTCAGGAAAAGTAACAAGAAACTGTGATGACTACTCAGGAAAAGTAACAAGAAACTGTGATGACTACTCAGGAAAAGTAACAAGAAACTGTGATGACTACTCAGGAAAAGTAACAAGAAACTGTGATGACTACTCAGGAAAAGTAACAAGAAACTGTGATGACTACCCAGGAAAAGTAACAAGAAACTGTGATGACTACTCAGGAAAAGTAACAAGAAACTGTGATGACTACTCAGGAAAAGTAACAAGAAACTGTGATGACTACTCAGGAAAAGTAACAAGAAACTGTGATGACTACTCAGGAAAAGTAACAAGAAACTGTGATGACTACTCAGGAAAAGTAACAAGAAACTGTGATGACTACTCAGGAAAAGTAACAAGAAACTGTGATGACTACTCAGGAAAAGTAACAAGAAACTGTGATGACTACTCAGGAAAAGTAACAAGAAACTGTGATGACTACTCAGGAAAAGTAACAAGAAACTGTGATGACTACTCAGGAAAAGTAACAAGAAACTGTGATGACTACCCAGGAAAAGTAACAAGAAACTGTGATGACTACTCAGGAAAAGTAACAAGAAACTGTGATGACTACAGGAAAAGTAACAAGAAACTGAAAAGTAACAAGAAACTGTGATGACTACTCAGGAAAAGTAACAAGAAACTGTGATGACTACTCAGGAAAAGTAACAAGAAACTGTGATGACTACTCAGGAAAAGTAACAAGAAACTGTGATGACTACCCAGGAAAAGTAACAAGAAACTGTGATGACTACTCAGGAAAAGTAACAAGAAACTGTGATGACTACTCAGGAAAAGTAACAAGAAACTGTGATGACTACTCAGGAAAAGTAACAAGAAACTGTGATGACTACTCAGGAAAAGTAACAAGAAACTGTGATGACTACTCAGGAAAAGTAACAAGAAACTGTGATGACTACAGGAAAAGTAACAAGAAACTGTGATGACTACTCAGGAAAAGTAACAAGAAACTGTGATGACTACTCAGGAAAAGTAACAAGAAACTGTGATGACTACCCAGGAAAAGTAACAAGAAACTGTGATGACTACTCAGGAAAAGTAACAAGAAACTGTGATGACTACTCAGGAAAAGTAACAAGAAACTGTGATGACTACTCAGGAAAAGTAACAAGAAACTGTGATGACTACTAACAAGAAACAGGAAAAGTAACAAGAAACTGTGATGACTACTCAGGAAAAGTAACAAGAAACTGTGATGACTACTCAGGAAAAGTAACAAGAAACTGTGATGACTACTCAGGAAAAGTAACAGGAAAAGAACACTGTGATGACTACTCAGGAAAAGTAACAAGAAACTGTGATGACTACTCAGGAAAAGTAACAAGAAACTGTGATGACTACTCAGGAAAAGTAACAAGAAACTGTGATGACTACCCAGGAAAAGTAACAAGAAACTGTGATGACTACTCAGGAAAAGTAACAAGAAACTGTGATGACTACTCAGGAAAAGTAACAAGAAACTGTGATGACTACAGGAAAAGTAACAAGAAACTGTGATGACTACTCAGGAAAAGTAACAAGAAACTGTGATGACTACTCAGGAAAAGTAACAAGAAACTGTGATGACTACTCAGGAAAAGTAACAAGAAACTGTGATGACTACTCAGGAAAAGTAACAAGAAACTGTGATGACTACTCAGGAAAAGTAACAAGAAACTGTGATGACTACTCAGGAAAAGTAACAAGAAACTGTGATGACTACTCAGGAAAAGTAACAAGAAACTGTGATGACTACTCAGGAAAAGTAACAAGAAACTGTGATGACTACCCAGGAAAAGTAACAAGAAACTGTGATGACTACTCAGGAAAAGTAACAAGAAACTGTGATGACTACTCAGGAAAAGTAACAAGAAACTGTGATGACTACCCAGGAAAAGTAACAAGAAACTGTGATGACTACTCAGGAAAAGTAACAAGAAACTGTGATGACTACCCAGGAAAAGTAACAAGAAACTGTGATGACTACTCAGGAAAAGTAACAAGAAACTGTGATGACTACTCAGGAAAAGTAACAAGAAACTGTGATGACTACTCAGGAAAAGTAACAAGAAACTGTGATGACTACTCAGGAAAAGTAACAAGAAACTGTGATGACTACTCAGGAAAAGTAACAAGAAACTGTGATGACTACTCAGGAAAAGTAACAAGAAACTGTGATGACTACTCAGGAAAAGTAACAAGAAACTGTGATGACTACTCAGGAAAAGTAACAAGAAACTGTGATGACTACTCAGGAAAAGTAACAAGAAACTGTGATGACTACTCAGGAAAAGTAACAAAAAGTGATGACTACAGGAAAAGTAAGAAACTGTGATGACTACTCAGGAAAAGGAAAAGTAACAGGAAAAGTAACAAGAAACTGTGATGACTACTCAGGAAAAGTAACAAGAAACTGTGATGACTACTCAGGAAAAGTAACAAGAAACTGTGATGACTATTTAGGAAAAGTAACAAGAAACTGTGATGACTACCATGGAAAAGTAAAAAGAAACTGTGATGATTACCCAGGAAAAGTAACAAGAAACTGTGATGACTACTCAGGAAAAGTAACAAGAAACTGTGATGACTACTCAGGAAAAGTAACAAGAAACTGTGATGACTACTCAGGAAAAGTAACAAGAAACTGTGATGACTACTCAGGAAAAGTAACAAGAAACTGTGATGACTACTCAGGAAAAGTAACAAGAAACTGTGATGACTACTCAGGAAAAGTAACAAGAAACTGTGATGACTACTCAGGAAAAGTAACAAGAAACTGTGATGACTACTCAGGAAAAGTAACAAGAAACTGTGATGACTACTCAGGAAAAGTAACAAGAAACTGTGATGACTACTCAGGAAAAGTAACAAGAAACTGTGATGACTACTCAGGAAAAGTAACAAGAAACTGTGATGACTACTCAGGAAAAGTAACAAGAAACTGTGATGACTACTCAGGAAAAGTAACAAGAAACTGTGATGACTACTCAGGAAAAGTAACAAGAAACTGTGATGACTACCCAGGAAAAGTAACAAGAAACTGTGATGACTACTCAGGAAAAGTAACAAGAAACTGTGATGACTACCCAGGAAAAGTAACAAGAAACTGTGATGACTACCCAGGAAAAGTAACAAGAAACTGTGATGACTACTCAGGAAAAGTAACAAGAAACTGTGATGACTACTCAGGAAAAGTAACAAGAAACTGTGATGACTACTCAGGAAAAGTAACAAGAAACTGTGATGACTACTCAGGAAAAGTAACAAGAAACTGTGATGACTACTCAGGAAAAGTAACAAGAAACTGTGATGACTACCCAGGAAAAGTAACAAGAAACTGTGATGACTACTCAGGAAAAGTAACAAGAAACTGTGATGACTACTCAGGAAAAGTAACAAGAAACTGTGATGACTACTCAGGAAAAGTAACAAGAAACTGTGATGACTACTCAGGAAAAGTAACAAGAAACTGTGATGACTACTCAGGAAAAGTAACAAGAAACTGTGATGACTACTCAGGAAAAGTAACAAGAAACTGTGATGACTACTCAGGAAAAGTAACAAGAAACTGTGATGACTACTCAGGAAAAGTAACAAGAAACTGTGATGACTACCCAGGAAAAGTAACAAGAAACTGTGATGACTACTCAGGAAAAGTAACAAGAAACTGTGATGACTACTCAGGAAAAGTAACAAGAAACTGTGATGACTACTCAGGAAAAGTAACAAGAAACTGTGATGACTACTCAGGAAAAGTAACAAGAAACTGTGATGACTACTCAGGAAAAGTAACAAGAAACTGTGATGACTACTCAGGAAAAGTAACAAGAAACTGTGATGACTACTCAGGAAAAGTAACAAGAAACTGTGATGACTACTCAGGAAAAGTAACAAGAAACTGTGATGACTACTCAGGAAAAGTAACAAGAAACTGTGATGACTACTCAGGAAAAGTAACAAGAAACTGTGATGACTACTCAGGAAAAGTAACAAGAAACTGTGATGACTACTCAGGAAAAGTAACAAGAAACTGTGATGACTACTCAGGAAAAGTAACAAGAAACTGTGATGACTACTCAGGAAAAGTAACAAGAAACTGTGATGACTACTTAGGAAAAGTAACAAGAAACTGTGATGACTACCATGGAAAAGTAAAAAGAAACTGTGATGATTACCCAGGAAAAGTAACAAGAAACTGTGATGACTACTCAGGAAAAGTAACAAGAAACTGTGATGACTACTACCAGGAAAAGTAACAAGAAACTGTGATGACTACTCAGGAAAAGTAACAAGAAACTGTGATGACTACTCAGGAAAAGTAACAAGAAACTGTGATGACTACTCAGGAAAAGTAACAAGAAACTGTGATGACTACTCAGGAAAAGTAACAAGAAACTGTGATGACTACTCAGGAAAAGTAACAAGAAACTGTGATGACTACAAGAAACAGGAAAAGTAACAAGAAACTGTGATGACTACTCAGGAAAAGTAACAAGAAACTGTGATGACTACCATGGAAAAGTAAAAAGAAACTGTGATGACTACTCAGGAAAAGTAACAAGAAACTGTGATGACTACTCAGGAAAAGTAACAAGAAACTGTGATGACTACTCAGGAAAAGTAACAAGAAACTGTGATGACTACTCAGGAAAAGTAACAAGAAACTGTGATGACTACTCAGAAAAGTAACAAGAAACTGTGATAACAGGAAAAGTAACAAGAAACTGTGATGACTACTCAGGAAAAGTAACAAGAAACTGTGATGACTACTCAGGAAAAGTAACAAGAAACTGTGATGACTACTCAGGAAAAGTAACAAGAAACTGTGATGACTACTCAGGAAAAGTAACAAGAAACTGTGATGACTACTCAGGAAAAGTAACAAGAAACTGTGATGACTACTCAGGAAAAGTAACAAGAAACTGTGATGACTACTCAGGAAAAGTAACAAGAAACTGTGATGACTACTCAGGAAAAGTAACAAGAAACTGTGATGACTACTCAGGAAAAGTAACAAGAAACTGTGATGACTACTCAGGAAAAGTAACAAGAAACTGTGATGACTACTCAGGAAAAGTAACAAGAAACTGTGATGACTACTCAGGAAAAGTAACAAGAAACTGTGATGACTACTCAGGAAAAGTAACAAGAAACTGTGATGACTACTCAGGAAAAGTAACAAGAAACTGTGATGACTACTCAGGAAAAGTAACAAGAAACTGTGATGACTACTCAGGAAAAGTAACAAGAAACTGTGATGACTACTCAGGAAAAGTAACAAGAAACTGTGATGACTACTCAGGAAAAGTAACAAGAAACTGTGATGACTACCATGGAAAAGTAAAAAGAAACTGTGATGATTACTCAGGAAAAGTAACAAGAAACTGTGATGACTACCCAGGAAAAGTAACAAGAAACTGTGATGACTACTCAGGAAAAGTAACAAGAAACTGTGATGACTACTCAGGAAAAGTAACAAGAAACTGTGATGACTACTCAGGAAAAGTAACAAGAAACTGTGATGACTACTCAGGAAAAGTAACAAGAAACTGTGATGACTACTGTGATGACTAGGAAAAGTAACAAGAAACTGTGATGACTACTCAGGAAAAGTAACAAGAAACTGTGATGACTACTCAGGAAAAGTAACAAGAAACTGTGATGACTACTCAGGAAAAGTAACAAGAAACTGTGATGACTACTGAGGAAAAGTAACAAGAAACTGTGATGACTACTCAGGAAAAGTAACAAGAAACTGTGATGACTACTCAGGAAAAGTAACAAGAAACTGTGATGACTACTCAGGAAAAGTAACAAGAAACTGTGATGACTACTCAGGAAAAGTAACAAGAAACTGTGATGACTACTCAGGAAAAGTAACAAGAAACTGTGATGACTACCATGGAAAAGTAAAAAGAAACTGTGATGATTACTCAGGAAAAGTAACAAGAAACTGTGATGACTACTCAGGAAAAGTAACAAGAAACTGTGATGACTACTCAGGAAAAGTAACAAGAAACTGTGATGACTACTCAGGAAAAGTAACAAGAAACTGTGATGACTACTCAGGAAAAGTAACAAGAAACTGTGATGACTACTCAGGAAAAGTAACAAGAAACTGTGATGACTACTCAGGAAAAGTAACAAGAAACTGTGATGACTACTCAGGAAAAGTAACAAGAAACTGTGATGACTACTCAGGAAAAGTAACAAGAAACTGTGATGACTACTCAGGAAAAGTAACAAGAAACTGTGATGACTACTCAGGAAAAGTAACAAGAAACTGTGATGACTACCCAGGAAAAGTAACAAGAAACTGTGATGACTACTCAGGAAAAGTAACAAGAAACTGTGATGACTACTCAGGAAAAGTAACAAGAAACTGTGATGACTACTCAGGAAAAGTAACAAGAAACTGTGATGACTACTCAGGAAAAGTAACAAGAAACTGTGATGACTACTCAGGAAAAGTAACAAGAAACTGTGATGACTACTCAGGAAAAGTAACAAGAAACTGTGATGACTACTCAGGAAAAGTAACAAGAAACTGTGATGACTACCCAGGAAAAGTAACAAGAAACTGTGATGACTACTCAGGAAAAGTAACAAGAAACTGTGATGACTACTCAGGAAAAGTAACAAGAAACTGTGATGACTACTCAGGAAAAGTAACAAGAAACTGTGATGACTACTCAGGAAAAGTAACAAGAAACTGTGATGACTACTCAGGAAAAGTAACAAGAAACTGTGATGACTACTCAGGAAAAGTAACAAGAAACTGTGATGACTACTCAGGAAAAGTAACAAGAAACTGTGATGACTACTCAGGAAAAGTAACAAGAAACTGTGATGACTACTCAGGAAAAGTAACAAGAAACTGTGATGACTACTCAGGAAAAGTAACAAGAAACTGTGATGACTACTCAGGAAAAGTAACAAGAAACTGTGATGACTACTCAGGAAAAGTAACAAGAAACTGTGATGACTACTCAGGAAAAGTAACAAGAAACTGTGATGACTACTCAGGAAAAGTAACAAGAAACTGTGATGACTACTCAGGAAAAGTAACAAGAAACTGTGATGACTACTCAGGAAAAGTAACAAGAAACTGTGATGACTACCCAGGAAAAGTAACAAGAAACTGTGATGACTACTCAGGAAAAGTAACAAGAAACTGTGATGACTACTCAGGAAAAGTAACAAGAAACTGTGATGACTACTCAGGAAAAGTAACAAGAAACTGTGATGACTACTCAGGAAAAGTAACAAGAAACTGTGATGACTACTCAGGAAAAGTAACAAGAAACTGTGATGACTACTCAGGAAAAGTAACAAGAAACTGTGATGACTACCCAGGAAAAGTAACAAGAAACTGTGATGACTACCCAGGAAAAGTAACAAGAAACTGTGATGACTACCAGGAAAAGTAACAAGAAACTGTGATGACTACTCAGGAAAAGTAACAAGAAACTGTGATGACTACTCAGGAAAAGTAACAAGAAACTGTGATGACTACTCAGGAAAAGTAACAAGAAACTGTGATGACTACTCAGGAAAAGTAACAAGAAACTGTGATGACTACTCAGGAAAAGTAACAAGAAACTGTGATGACTACTCAGGAAAAGTAACAAGAAACTGTGATGACTACTCAGGAAAAGTAACAAGAAACTGTGATGACTACTCAGGAAAAGTAACAAGAAACTGTGATGACTACTCAGGAAAAGTAACAAGAAACTGTGATGACTACTCAGGAAAAGTAACAAGAAACTGTGATGACTACTCAGGAAAAGTAACAAGAAACTGTGATGACTACCATGGAAAAGTAAAAAGAAACTGTGATGATTACTCAGGAAAAGTAACAAGAAACTGTGATGACTACTCAGGAAAAGTAACAAGAAACTGTGATGACTACTCAGGAAAAGTAACAAGAAACTGTGATGACTACTCAGGAAAAGTAACAAGAAACTGTGATGACTACTCAGGAAAAGTAACAAGAAACTGTGATGACTACTCAGGAAAAGTAACAAGAAACTGTGATGACTACTCAGGAAAAGTAACAAGAAACTGTGATGACTACTCAGGAAAAGTAACAAGAAACTGTGATGACTACTCAGGAAAAGTAACAAGAAACTGTGATGACTACCATGGAAAAGTAAAAAGAAACTGTGATGATTACTCAGGAAAAGTAACAAGAAACTGTGATGACTACTCAGGAAAAGTAACAAGAAACTGTGATGACTACTCAGGAAAAGTAACAAGAAACTGTGATGACTACTCAGGAAAAGTAACAAGAAACTGTGATGACTACTCAGGAAAAGTAACAAGAAACTGTGATGACTACTCAGGAAAAGTAACAAGAAACTGTGATGACTACTCAGGAAAAGTAACAAGAAACAAGAAACTGTGATGACTACTCAGGAAAAGTAACAAGAAACTGTGATGACTACTCAGGAAAAGTAACAAGAAACTGTGATGACTACTCAGGAAAAGTAACAAGAAACTGTGATGACTACTCAGGAAAAGTAACAAGAAACTGTGATGACTACTCAGGAAAAGTAACAAGAAACTGTGATGACTACTCAGGAAAAGTAACAAGAAACTGTGATGACTACTCAGGAAAAGTAACAAGAAACTGTGATGACTACTCAGGAAAAGTAACAAGAAACTGTGATGACTACTCAGGAAAAGTAACAAGAAACTGTGATGACTACCCAGGAAAAGTAACAAGAAACTGTGATGACTACTCAGGAAAAGTAACAAGAAACTGTGATGACTACTCAGGAAAAGTAACAAGAAACTGTGATGACTACTCAGGAAAAGTAACAAGAAACTGTGATGACTACTCAGGAAAAGTAACAAGAAACTGTGATGACTACTCAGGAAAAGTAACAAGAAACTGTGATGACTACTCAGGAAAAGTAACAAGAAACTGTGATGACTACTCAGGAAAAGTAACAAGAAACTGTGATGACTACCCAGGAAAAGTAACAAGAAAACAAGAAACTGTGATGACTACCCAGGAAAAGTAACAAGAAACTGTGATGACTACTCAGGAAAAGTAACAAGAAACTGTGATGACTACTCAGGAAAAGTAACAAGAAACTGTGATGACTACTCAGGAAAAGTAACAAGAAACTGTGATGACTACTCAGGAAAAGTAACAAGAAACTGTGATGACTACCCAGGAAAAGTAACAAGAAACTGTGATGACTACTCAGGAAAAGTAACAAGAAACTGTGATGACTACTCAGGAAAAGTAACAAGAAACTGTGATGACTACTCAGGAAAAGTAACAAGAAACTGTGATGACTACTCAGGAAAAGTAACAAGAAACTGTGATGACTACTCAGGAAAAGTAACAAGAAACTGTGATGACTACTCAGGAAAAGTAACAAGAAACTGTGATGACTACTCAGGAAAAGTAACAAGAAACTGTGATGACTACTCAGGAAAAGTAACAAGAAACTGTGATGACTACTCAGGAAAAGTAACAAGAAACTGTGATGACTACTCAGGAAAAGTAACAAGAAACTGTGATGACTACTCAGGAAAAGTAACAAGAAACTGTGATGACTACTCAGGAAAAGTAACAAGAAACTGTGATGACTACCCAGGAAAAGTAACAAGAAACTGTGATGATTACACAGGAAAAGTAACAAGAAACTTGATGACTACTCAGGAAAAGTAACAAGAAACTGTGATGACTACTCAGGAAAAGTAACAAGAAACTGTGATGACTACTCAGGAAAAGTAACAAGAAACTGTGATGACTACTCAGGAAAAGTAACAAGAAACTGTGATGACTACTCAGGAAAAGTAACAAGAAACTGTGATGACTACTCAGGAAAAGTAACAAGAAACTGTGATGACTACTCAGGAAAAGTAACAAGAAACTGATGATGACTACTACCAGGAAAAGTAACAAGAAACTGTGATGACTACTCAGGAAAAGTAACAAGAAACTGTGATGACTACTCAGGAAAAGTAACAAGAAACTGTGATGACTACTCAGGAAAAGTAACAAGAAACTGTGATGACTACTCAGGAAAAGTAACAAGAAACTGTGATGACTACTCAGGAAAAGTAACAAGAAACTGTGATGACTACCCAGGAAAAGTAACAAGAAACTGTGATGACTACTCAGGAAAAGTAACAAGAAACTGTGATGACTACAGGAAAAGTAACAAGAAACTGGAAAAGTAACAAGAAACTGTGATGACTATGACTCAGGAAAAGTAACAAGAAACTGTGATGACTACTCAGGAAAAGTAACAAGAAACTGTGATGACTACTCAGGAAAAGTAACAAGAAACTGTGATGACTACCCAGGAAAAGTAACAAGAAACTGTGATGACTACTCAGGAAAAGTAACAAGAAACTGTGATGACTACTCAGGAAAAGTAACAAGAAACTGTGATGACTACTCAGGAAAAGTAACAAGAAACTGTGATGACTACTCAGGAAAAGTAACAAGAAACTGTGATGACTACTCAGGAAAAGTAACAAGAAACTGTGATGACTACCATGGAAAAGTAAAAAGAAACTGTGATGACTACTCAGGAAAAGTAACAAGAAACTGTGATGACTACTCAGGAAAAGTAACAAGAAACTGTGATGACTACTCAGGAAAAGTAACAAGAAACTGTGATGACTACTCAGGAAAAGTAACAAGAAACTGTGATGACTGTGATAACAAGAAACTGTGATGACTACTCAGGAAAAGTAACAAGAAACTGTGATGACTACCATGGAAAAGTAACAAGAAACTGTGATGACTACTCAGGAAAAGTAACAAGAAACTGTGATGACTACTCAGGAAAAGTAACAAGAAACTGTGATGACTACCCAGGAAAAGTAACAAGAAACTGTGATGACTACCCAGGAAAAGTAACAAGAAACTGTGATGACTACTTAGGAAAAGTAACAAGAAACTGTGATGACTACCCAGGAAAAGTAACAAGAAACTGTGATGACTACTCAGGAAAAGTAACAAGAAACTGTGATGACTACTCAGGAAAAGTAACAAGAAACTGTGATGACTACTCAGGAAAAGTAACAAGAAACTGTGATGACTACTCAGGAAAAGTAACAAGAAACTGTGATGACTACTCAGGAAAAGTAACAAGAAACTGTGATGACTATACAAGAAAAGTAACAAGAAACTGTGATGACTACCATGGAAAAGTAAAAAGAAACTGTGATGATTACTCAGGAAAAGTAACAAGAAACTGTGATGACTACTCAGGAAAAGTAACAAGAAACTGTGATGACTACTCAGGAAAAGTAACAAGAAACTGTGATGACTACTCAGGAAAAGTAACAAGAAACTGTGATGACTACCCAGGAAAAGTAACAAGAAACTGTGATGACTACCCAGGAAAAGTAACAAGAAACTGTGATGACTACTCAGGAAAAGTAACAAGAAACTGTGATGACTGACTACAGGAAAAGTAACAAGAAACTGTGATGACTACTCAGGAAAAGTAACAAGAAACTGTGATGACTACTCAGGAAAAGTAACAAGAAACTGTGATGACTACTCAGGAAAAGTAACAAGAAACTGTGATGACTACTCAGGAAAAGTAACAAGAAACTGTGATGACTACTCAGGAAAAGTAACAAGAAACTGTGATGACTACTCAGGAAAAGTAACAAGAAACTGTGATGACTACTCAGGAAAAGTAACAAGAAACTGTGATGACTACTCAGGAAAAGTAACAAGAAACTGTGATGACTACTCAGGAAAAGTAACAAGAAACTGTGATGACTACTCAGGAAAAGTAACAAGAAACTGTGATGACTACTCAGGAAAAGTAACAAGAAACTGTGATGACTACTCAGGAAAAGTAACAAGAAACTGTGATGACTACTCAGGAAAAGTAACAAGAAACTGTGATGACTACTCAGGAAAAGTAACAAGAAACTGTGATGACTACTCAGGAAAAGTAACAAGAAACTGTGATGACTACTCAGGAAAAGTAACAAGAAACTGTGATGACTACCCAGGAAAAGTAACAAGAAACTGTGATGACTGACTCAGGAAAAGTAACAAGAAACTGTGATGACTACTCAGGAAAAGTAACAAGAAACTGTGATGACTACTCAGGAAAAGTAACAAGAAACTGTGATGACTACTCAGGAAAAGTAACAAGAAACTGTGATGACTACTCAGGAAAAGTAACAACTGTGATGACTACTGACTAGGAAAAGTAACAAGAAACTGTGATGACTACCCAGGAAAAGTAACAAGAAACTGTGATGACTACCCAGGAAAAGTAACAAGAAACTGTGATGACTACCAGGAAAAGTAACAAGAAACTGTGATGACTACTCAGGAAAAGTAACAAGAAACTGTGATGACTACTCAGGAAAAGTAACAAGAAACTGTGATGACTACTCAGGAAAAGTAACAAGAAACTGTGATGACTACTCAGGAAAAGTAACAAGAAACTGTGATGACTACTCAGGAAAAGTAACAAGAAACTGTGATGACTACTCAGGAAAAGTAACAAGAAACTGTGATGACTACTCAGGAAAAGTAACAAGAAACTGTGATGACTACTCAGGAAAAGTAACAAGAAACTGTGATGACTACAGGAAAAGTAACAAGAAACTGTGATGACTACTCAGGAAAAGTAACAAGAAACTGTGATGACTACCCAGGAAAAGTAACAAGAAACTGTGATGACTACTCAGGAAAAGTAACAAGAAACTGTGATGACTACCCAGGAAAAGTAACAAGAAACTGTGATGACTACACAGGAAAAGTAACAAGAAACTGTGATGACTACTCAGGAAAAGTAACAAGAAACTGTGATGACTACTCAGGAAAAGTAACAAGAAACTGTGATGACTACTCAGGAAAAGTAACAAGAAACTGTGATGACTACTCAGGAAAAGTAACAAGAAACTGTGATGACTACTCAGGAAAAGTAACAAGAAACTGTGATGACTACTCAGGAAAAGTAACAAGAAACTGTGATGACTACTCAGGAAAAGTAACAAGAAACTGTGATGACTACTCAGGAAAAGTAACAAGAAACTGTGATGACTACTCAGGAAAAGTAACAAGAAACTGTGATGACTACTCAGGAAAAGTAACAAGAAACTGTGATGACTACTCAGGAAAAGTAACAAGAAACTGTGATGACTACTCAGGAAAAGTAACAAGAAACTGTGATGACTACTCAGGAAAAGTAACAAGAAACTGTGATGACTACTCAGGAAAAGTAACAAGAAACTGTGATGACTACCCAGGAAAAGTAACAAGAAACTGTGATGACTACTCAGGAAAAGTAACAAGAAACTGTGATGACTACTCAGGAAAAGTAACAAGAAACTGTGATGACTACTCAGGAAAAGTAACAAGAAACTGTGATGACTACTCAGGAAAAGTAACAAGAAACTGTGATGACTACTCAGGAAAAGTAACAAGAAACTGTGATGACTACTCAGGAAAAGTAACAAGAAACTGTGATGACTACCATGGAAAAGTAAAAAGAAACTGTGATGACTACCATGGAAAAGTAAAAAGAAACTGTGATGACTACTCAGGAAAAGTAACAAGAAACTGTGATGACTACTCAGGAAAAGTAACAAGAAACTGTGATGACTACTCAGGAAAAGTAACAAGAAACTGTGATGACTACTCAGGAAAAGTAACAAGAAACTGTGATGACTACCCAGGAAAAGTAACAAGAAACTGTGATGACTACTCAGGAAAAGTAACAAGAAACTGTGATGACTACTCAGGAAAAGTAACAAGAAACTGTGATGACTACTCAGGAAAAGTAACAAGAAACTGTGATGACTACTCAGGAAAAGTAACAAGAAACTGTGATGACTACTCAGGAAAAGTAACAAGAAACTGTGATGACTACCATGGAAAAGTAACAAGAAACTGTGATGACTACTCAGGAAAAGTAACAAGAAACTGTGATGACTACCATGGAAAAGTAAAAAGAAACTGTGATGATTACTCAGGAAAAGTAACAAGAAACTGTGATGACTACTCAGGAAAAGTAACAAGAAACTGTGATGACTACTCAGGAAAAGTAACAAGAAACTGTGATGACTACTCAGGAAAAGTAACAAGAAACTGTGATGACTACTCAGGAAAAGTAACAAGAAACTGTGATGACTACTCAGGAAAAGTAACAAGAAACTGTGATGACTACTCAGGAAAAGTAACAAGAAACTGTGATGACTACTCAGGAAAAGTAACAAGAAACTGTGATGACTACTCAGGAAAAGTAACAAGAAACTGTGATGACTACCCAGGAAAAGTAACAAGAAACTGTGATGACTACCCAGGAAAAGTAACAAGAAACTGTGATGACTACTCAGGAAAAGTAACAAGAAACTGTGATGACTACAGGAAAAGTAACAAGAAACTGTGATGACTACTCAGGAAAAGTAACAAGAAACTGTGATGACTACTCAGGAAAAGTAACAAGAAACTGTGATGACTACTCAGGAAAAGTAACAAGAAACTGTGATGACTACTCAGGAAAAGTAACAAGAAACTGTGATGACTAAGGAAAAGTAACAAGAAACTGTGATGACTACTCAGGAAAAGTAACAAGAAACTGTGATGACTACCCAGGAAAAGTAACAAGAAACTGTGATGACTACCCAGGAAAAGTAACAAGAAACTGTGATGACTACTCAGGAAAAGTAACAAGAAACTGTGATGACTACCAGGAAAAGTAAAAAGAAACTGTGATGACTACTCAGGAAAAGTAACAAGAAACTGTGATGACTACTCAGGAAAAGTAACAAGAAACTGTGATGACTACTCAGGAAAAGTAACAAGAAACTGTGATGACTACTCAGGAAAAGTAACAAGAAACTGTGATGACTACTCAGGAAAAGTAACAAGAAACTGTGATGACTACTCAGGAAAAGTAACAAGAAACTGTGATGACTACTCAGGAAAAGTAACAAGAAACTGTGATGACTACTCAGGAAAAGTAACAAGAAACTGTGATGACTACTCAGGAAAAGTAACAAGAAACTGTGATGACTACTCAGGAAAAGTAACAAGAAACTGTGATGACTACTCAGGAAAAGTAACAAGAAACTGTGATGACTACCCAGGAAAAGTAACAAGAAACTGTGATGACTACTCAGGAAAAGTAACAAGAAACTGTGATGACTACCCAGGAAAAGTAACAAGAAACTGTGATGACTACTCAGGAAAAGTAACAAGAAACTGTGATGACTACTCAGGAAAAGTAACAAGAAACTGTGATGACTACTCAGGAAAAGTAACAAGAAACTGTGATGACTACTCAGGAAAAGTAACAAGAAACTGTGATGACTACTCAGGAAAAGTAACAAGAAACTGTGATGACTACCCAGGAAAAGTAACAAGAAACTGTGATGACTACTCAGGAAAAGTAACAAGAAACTGTGATGACTACTCAGGAAAAGTAACAAGAAACTGTGATGACTACTCAGGAAAAGTAACAAGAAACTGTGATGACTACCCAGGAAAAGTAACAAGAAACTGTGATGACTACTCAGGAAAAGTAACAAGAAACTGTGATGACTATTTAGGAAAAGTAACAAGAAACTGTGATGACTACCAGGAAAAGTAAAAAGAAACTGTGATGATTACTCAGGAAAAGTAA